>NW_027478779.1:408711-555244 GCF_051014685.1 Ptiloglossa arizonensis | reverse complement strand
GGACGTATAACGTACAACGTATAACGTATAACGTATATCGTATAACGTATAACGTATAACTTATAACGTATAACGTATAACGCTTAACGTATAACGTATAACGTTTAACGATAACGTATAACGTATAACGTATAACGTATAACGTATAACGTATAACGTATAACGTGTAACGTATAACGTATAACGTGTGACGTATAACGTATAACGTATAACGTATAACGTATAACGTATAACGTATAACGTATAACGTATAACGTATAACGTATAACGTATAACGTATAACGTGTAACGAATAACGTATAACGTGTGACGTATAACGTGTAACGTATAACGTATAACGTATAACGTATAACGTATAACGTGTAACGTATAACGTATAACGTATAACGTATAACGTATATCGTATAACGTATAACGTATAACGTATAACGTATAACGTATAACGTATAACGTATAACGTATAACGTGTAACGTATAACGTATAACGTATAACGTATAACGTATAACGTGTAACGTATAACGTATAACGTATAACGTGTAACGTATAACGTATAACGTATAACGTATAACGTATATCGTATAACGTATAACGTATAACGTATAACGTATAACGTATAACGTATAACGTATAACGTATAACGTATAACGTATAACGCATAACGTATAACGTGTAACGTATAACGTATAACGCATAACGTATAACGTATAACGTATAACGTATAACGTATAACGTATAACGTATAACGTATAACGTATAACGTATAACGTATAACGTATAACGTATAACGTGAAACGGAAGACGTATAACGTATAACGTATAACGTATATCGTATAACGTATAACGTATAACGTATAACGTATAACGTATAACGTATAACGTATAACGTATAACGTATAACGTATAACGTGTAACGAATAACGTATAACGTAAAACCTATAGCGTATATCGTATAACGTATAACGAATAACGTATAACGTAAAACGTATAACGTATAACGTATAACGTATAACGTATAACGTATAACGTATAACGTATAACGTATAACGAATAACGTATAACGTATAACGTATAACGTATAACGTATAACGTATAACGTATAACGTATAACGTATAACGTATAACGTATAACGTATAACGTATAACGTGTAACGTATAACGTATAACGTGTGACGTATAACGTATAACGTACAACGTGTAGCGTATAACGTATAACGTGTGACGTATAACGTATAACGTATAACGTATAACGTATAACGTATAACGTATAACGTATAACGTATAACGTATAACGTATAACGTATAACGTATAACGTATAACGTATAACGTATAACGTATAACGTATAACGAATAACGTAGAACGTATAACCTATTACATATTACGTATAACGTATAACGTGTATCGTGTATCCTATGACGTATAACGTATAACGTATAACGTGTAACGTATAACGTATAACGTATAACGTATAACGTATAACGTATAACGTATAACGTGTAACGTATAACGTATAACGTATAACGTATAACGTATAACGTATAACGTGTAACGTATAACGTATAACGTGTGATGTATAACGTATAACGTGTATCGTATAACGTATAACGTATAACGTATAACGTATAACGTATAACGTATAACGTATAACGTATGACGTATAACGTATAACGTATAACGTATAACGTATAACCTATAACGTGTAACGTATAACGTATAACGTATAACGTATAACGTATAACGTATAACGTATAACGTATAACGTATAACGTATAACGTATAACGTGTAACGTATAACGTATAACGTGTGATGTATAACGTATAACGTGTATCGTATAACGTATAACGTATAACGTATAACGTATAACGTATAACGTATAACGTATGACGTATAACGTATAACGTATAACGTATAACGTATAACCTATAACGTGTAACGTATAACGTATAACGTATAAAGTATAACGTATAAGGTATAACGTGTAACGTGTAACGTATAACGTATAGCGTGTAACGTATAACGTATAACGTGTAACTTATAACTTATAACGTATAACGTGTATCTTGTAAGCTATGACGTATAACGTATAACGTATAACGTATAACGTGTAACGAATAACGTATAACGTAAAACGTATAACGTATAACGTATAACGTATAACGTATAACGTATAACGTATAACGTATAACGTATAACGTATAACGTATAACGCATAACGTATAACGTATAACGTATAACGTATAACGTATAACGTATAACGTATAACGTATAACGTATAACGTATAACGTATAACGTATAACGTATAACGTATAACGTATAACGTATAACGTATAACGTATAACGTATAAAGTATAACGTATAACGTATAACGTATAACGTATAACGTATAACGTATAACGTGAATCGAAAGACGTATAACGTAAAACGTATAACGTATAACGTATAACGTATAACGTATAACGTATAACGTATAACGTCTAACGTATAACGTATAACGTTTAACGTATCACGTGTAACGTATAACGTATAACGTGTAACGTATAACGCATAATGTGTAACGTATAACGTATAACGTGTAACGTATAACGTATAACGTATAACGTATAACGTGTAACGAAGAACGTATAACGTATAACGTATAACATATAACGTATAACGTATAACGTATAACGTATAACGTATAACGTATAACGTATTACGTATAACGTGTAACGAAGGACGTATAACGTGCAACGAAGGACGTATAACGTACAACGTATAACGTATAACGTATAATTTATAACGTATAACGTATAACGCTTAACGTATAACGTATAACGTTTAACGATAACGTATAACGTATAACGTATAACGTATAACGTATAACGTATAACGTATAACGTGTAACGTATAACGTATAACGTGTGACGTATAACGTATAACGTATAACGTATAACGTATAACGTATAACGTATAACGTATAACGTATAACGTATAACGTATAACGTATAACGTATAACGTGTAACGAATAACGTATAACGTGTGACGTATAACGTGTAACGTATAACGTATAACGTATAACGTATAACGTATAACGTATAACGTATAACGTATAACGTGTAACGTATAACGTATAACGTGTAGCGTATAACGTATAACGTGTGACGTATAACGTATAACGTATAACGTATAACGTATAACGTATAACGTATAACGTATAACGTATAACGTATAACGTATAACGTATAACGTATAACGTATAACGTATAACGTATAACGTATAACGTATAACGAATAACGTAGAACGTATAACCTATTACATATTACGTATAACGTATAACGTGTATCGTGTATCCTATGACGTATAACGTATAACGTATAACGTGTAACGTATAACGTATAACGTATAACGTATAACGTATAACGTATAACGTATAACGTATAACGTGTAACGTATAACGTATAACGTATAACGTATAACGTATATCGTATAACGTATAACGTATAACGTATAACGTATAACGTATAACGTATAACGTATAACGTATAACGTATAACGTATAACGTATAACGCATAACGTATAACGTGTAACGTATAACGTATAACGCATAACGTATAACGTATAACGTATAACGTATAACGTATAACGTATAACGTATAACGTATAACGTATAACGTATAACGTATAACGTATAACGTATAACGTATAACGTATAACGTGAAACGGAAGACGTATAACGTATAACGTATAACGTATATCGTATAACGTATAACGTATAACGTATAACGTATAACGTATAACGTATAACGTATAACGTATAACGTATAACGTGTAACGAATAACGTATAACGTAAAACCTATAGCGTATATCGTATAACGTATAACGAATAACGTATAACGTAAAACGTATAACGTATAACGTATAACGTATAACGTATAACGTATAACGTATAACGTATAACGTATAACGTATAACGTATAACGTATAACGTATAACGGATAACGTATAACGTGTAACGAATAACGTATAACGTATAACGTATAACGTATAACGTATAACGTATAACGTATAACGTGTAACGTATAACGTATAACGTGTAGCGTATAACGTATAACGTGTGACGTATAACGTATAACGTATAACGTATAACGTATAACGTATAACGTATAACGTATAACGTATAACGTATAACGTATAACGTATAACGTATAACGTATAACGTATAACGTATAACGTATAACGAATAACGTAGAACGTATAACCTATTACATATTACGTATAACGTATAACGTGTATCGTGTATCCTATGACGTATAACGTATAACGTATAACGTGTAACGTATAACGTATAACGTATAACGTATAACGTATAACGTATAACGTATAACGTATAACGTGTAACGTATAACGTATAACGTATAACGTATAACGTATATCGTATAACGTATAACGTATAACGTATAACGTATAACGTATAACGTATAACGTATAACGTATAACGTATAACGTATAACGTATAACGTATAACGTATAACGTGTAACGTATAACGTATAACGTATAACGTATAACGTATAACGTATAACGTATAACGTATAACGTATAACGTATAACGTATAACGTATAACGTATAACGTATAACGTATAACGTATAACGTGAAACGGAAGACGTATAACGTATAACGTATAACGTATATCGTATAACGTATAACGTATAACGTATAACGTATAACGTATAACGTATAACGTATAACGTATAACGTATAACGTATAACGTGTAACGAATAACGTATAACGTAAAATCTATAGCGTATATCGTATAACGTATAACGAATAACGTATAACGTAAAACGTATAACGTATAACGTATAACGTATAACGTATAACGTATAACGTATAACGTATAACGTATAACGAATAACGTATAACGTATAACGTATAACGTATAACGTATAACGTATAACGTATAACGTATAACGTATAACGTATAACGTATAACGTATAACGTATAACGTATAACGTGTAACGTATAACGTATAACGTGTGACGTATAACGTATAACGTCTATCGTATAACGTATAACGTATAACGTATAACGTATAACGTATAACGTATGACGTATAACGTATAACGTATAACGTATAACGTATAACCTATAACGTGTAACGTATAACGTATAACGTATAAAGTATAACGTATAAGGTATAACGTGTAACGTGTAACGTATAACGTATAACGTGTAACGTATAACGTATAACGTGTAACTTATAACGTATAACGTATAACGTGTATCTTGTAAGCTATGACGTATAACGTATAACGTATAACGTATAACGTGTAACGAATAACGTATAACGTAAAACGTATAACGTATAACGTATGACGTATAACGTATAACGTATAACGTATAACGTATAACGTATAACGAATAACGTATAACGTATAACGTATAACGTATAACGTATAACGTATAACGTATAACGTATAACGTATAACGTATAACGTATAACGTATAACGTACAACGTATAACGTATAACGTATAACGTATAACGTGAAACGAAAGACGTATATCGTATAACGTATACCGTATAACGTATAACGTATAACGTATAACGTATAACGTGTAACGTATAACGTATAACGTGTGATGTATAACGTATAACGTGTATCGTATAACGTATAACGTATAACGTATAACGTATAACGTATAACGTATAACGTATGACGTATAACGTATAACGTATAACGTATAACGTATAACCTATAACGTGTAACGTATAACGTATAACGTATAAAGTATAACGTATATGGTATAACGTGTAACGTGTAACGTATAACGTATAACGTGTAACGTATAACGTATAACGTGTAACTTATAACTTATAACGTATAACGTGTATCTTGTAAGCTATGTCGTATAACGTATAACGTATAACGTATAACGTGTAACGAATAACGTATAACGTAAAACGTATAACGTATAACGTATAACGTATAACGTATAACGTATAACGTATAACGTATAACGTATAACGTATAACGTATAACGTATAACGTATAACGTATAACGTATAACGTATAACGTATAACGTATAACGTATAACGTATAACGTATAACGTATAACGTATAACGTATAACGTATAACGTATAACGTATAACGTAAAACGTATAACGTATAACGTATAACGTATAACGTATAACGTATAACGTATAACGTATAACGTATAACGTATAACGTATAACGTATAAAGTATAACGTATAACGTATAACGTATAACGTATAACGTATAACGTGAATCGAAAGACGTATAACGTAAAACGTATAACGTATAACGTATAACGTATAACGTATAACGTATAACGTATAACGTCTAACGTATAACGTATAACGTTTAACGTATCACGTGTAACGTATAACGTATAACGTGTAACGTATAACGTATAATGTGTAACGTATAACGTATAACGTGTAACGTATAACGTATAACGTATAACGTATAACGTGTAACGAAGAACGTATAACGTATAACGTATAACGTATAACGTATAACGTATAACGTATAACGTATAACGTATAACGTATAACGTATAACGTATACCGTATAACGTATAACGTATAACGTATAACGTATAACGTATAACGTAAAACGTATAACGTATAACGTATAACGTATAACGTATAACGTATAACGTATAACGTATAACGTATAACGTATAACGTATAACGTATAACGTATAAAGTATAACGTATAACGTATAACGTATAACGTATAACGTATAACGTGAATCGAAAGACGTATAACGTAAAACGTATAACGTATAACGTATAACGTATAACGTATAACGTATAACGTATAACGTATAACGTCTAACGTATAACGTATAACGTTTAACGTATCACGTGTAACGTATAACGTATAACGTGTAACGTATAACGTATAATGTGTAACGTATAACGTATAACGTGTAACGTATAACGTATAACGTATAACGTATAACGTGTAACGAAGAACGTATAACGTATAACGTATAACGTATAACGTATAACGTATAACGTATAACGTATAACGTATAACGTATAACGTACAACGTATTACGTATAACGTGTAACGAAGGACGTATAACGTGTAACGAAGGACGTATAACGTACAACGTATAACGTATAACGTATAACGTATAACGTATAACGTATAACTTATAACGTATAACGTATAACGCTTAACGTATAACGTATAACGTTTAACGATAACGTATAACGTATAACGTATAACGTATAACGTATAACGTATAACGTATAACGTATAACGTATAACGTGTAACGTATAACGTATAACGTGTGACGTATAACGTATAACGTATAACGTATAACGTATAACGTATAACGTATAACGTATAACGTATAACGTATAACGTGAAACGTATAACGTATAACGTGTAGCGTATAACGTATAACGTGTGACGTATAACGTATAACGTATAACGTATAACGTATAACGTATAAAGTATAACGTATAACGTATAACGTATAACGTATAACGTATAACGTATAACGTATAACGTATAACGTATAACGTATAACGTATAACGAATAACGTAGAACGTATAACCTATTACATATTACGTATAACGTATAACGTGTATCGTGTATCCTATGACGTATAACGTATAACGTATAACGTGTAACGTATAACGTATAACGTATAACGTATAACGTGTAACGTATAACGTATAACGTATAACGTATAACGTATAACGTATAACGTAAAACGTATAACGTATAACGTATAACGTATAACGTATAACGTATAACGTATAACGTATAACGTATAACGTATAACGTATAACGTATAACGTATAACGTATAACGTATAACGTATAACGTATAACGTATAACGTATAACGTATAACGTATAACGTATAAAGTATAACGTATAACGTATAACGTGTAACGTATAACGTATAACGTGTAACGTATAACGTATAACGTATAACGTGTATTTTGCAAGCTATGACGTATAACGTATAACGTATAACGTATAACGTGTAACGAAGAACGTAAACGTAAAACGTATAACGTATAACGTATAACGTATAACGTATAACGTATAACGTATAACGTATAACGTATAACGTATAACGTATAACGTATAACGTATAACGTATAACGTGTAACGTATAACGTATAATGTGTAACGTCTAACGCATAACGTATAACGTACAACGTGTAACGAAGAACGTATAACGAATAATGTAAAACTTATAACGTATTACATATTACGTATAACGTATAACGTATAACGTATAACGTATAACGTATAACGTATAACGAATAACGTATAACGTGTAACGTATAACGCATAACGTAGAACGTATAACCTATTACATATTACGTATAACGTATAACGTATAACGTATAACGTATAACGTATAACGTATAACGTATAACGTATAACGCATAACGTATAACGTATAACGTATAACGTATAACGTATAACGTATAACGAATAACGTATAACGCGTAACGTATAACGCATAACGTATAACGTATAACGTATAACGTATAACGTATAACGTATAACGTATAACGTATAACGTATAACGTATAACGTATAACGTATAACGTATAACGTATAACGTATAACGAATAACGTAGAAGGTATAACCTATTACATATTACGTATAACGTATAACGTGTATCGTGTATCCTATGACGTATAACGTATAACGTATAACGTGTAACGTATAACGTATAACGTATAACGTATAACGTATAACGTATAACGTATAACGTATAACGTATTACGTATAACGTATAACGTATAACGTATAACGTGTAACGTATAACGTATAACGTGTGACGTATAACGTATAACGTATAACGTATAACGTATAACGTATAACGTATAACGTATAACGTATAACGTATAACGTGTAACGAATAACGTATAACGTGTGACGTATAACGTGTAACGTAGAACGTATAACGTATAACGTATAACGTATAACGTATAACGTATAACTTATAACGTATAACGTATAACGCTTAACGTATAACGTATAACGTTTAACGATAACGTATAACGTATAACGTATAACGTATAACGTATAACGTATAACGTATAACGTATAACGTATAACGTATAACGTGTAACGTATAACGTATAACGTGTGACGTATAACGTATAACGTATAACGTATAACGTATAACGTATAACGTATAACGTATAACGTATAACGTATAACGTATAACGTATAACGTATAACGTATAACGTATAACGTGTAACGAATAACGTATAACGTGTGACGTATAACGTGTAACGTATAACGTATAACGTATAACGTATAACGTATAACGTATAACGTATAACGTGTAACGTATAACGTATAACGTGTAGCGTATAACGTATAACGTGTGACGTATAACGTATAACGTATAACGTATAACGTATAACGTATAACGTATAACGTATAACGTATAACGTATAACGTATAACGTATAACGTATAACGTATAACGTATAACGTATAACGTATAACGTATAACGTATAACGTATAACGAATAACGTAGAACGTATAACCTATTACATATTACGTATAACGTATAACGTGTATCGTGTATCCTATGACGTATAACGTATAACGTATAACGTGTAACGTATAACGTATAACGTATAACGTATAACGTGTAACGTATAACGCATAACGTATAACGTATTACGTATAACGTATAACGTATAACGTATAACGTATAACGTATAACGTATAACGTATAACGTATAACGTATAACGTATAACGATTAGCGTAGAACGTATAAACTATTACATATTACGTATAACGTATAACGTGTATCGTGTATCCTATGACGTATAACGTATAACGTATAACGTATAACGTATAACGTATAACGTATTACGTATAACGTGTAACGTATAACGTATAACGTATAACGTATAACGTATAACGTATAACGTATAACGTGTAACGTAAAACGTATAACGTATAACGTATAACGTATAACGTATAACGTATAACGTATAACGTATAACGTATAACGTATAACGTATAACGTGTAACGAATAACGTATAACGTGTGACGTATAACGTGTAACGTATAACGTATAACGTATAACGTATAACGTATAACGTATAACGTATAACGTATAACGTGAAACGTATAACGTATAACGTGTAGCGTATAACGTATAACGTGTGACGTATAACGTATAACGTATAACGTATAACGTATAACGTATAACGTGTAACGTATAACGCATAACGTATAACGAATAACGTATAACGTATAACGTATAACGTATAACGTATAACGTATAACGTATAACGTATAACGTATAACGTATAACGTATAACGTATAACGTATAAAGTATAACGTATAACGTATAACGTGTAACGTATAACGTATAACGTGTAACGTATAACGTATAACGTATAACGTGTAACGTATAACGTATAACGTATAACGTATAACGTGTAACGTATAACGCATAACGTATAACGTATAACGTATAACGTATAACGTATAACGTATAACGTATAACGTATAACGTATAACGTATAACGTATAACGTATAACGTGTAACGTATAACGTATAACGTATAACGTATAACGTATAACGTATAAAGTATAACGTATAACGTATAACGTGTAACGTATAACGTGTAACGTATAACGCATAACGTATAACGTATAACGTATAACGTATAACGTATAACGTATAACGTATAACGTATAACGTATAACGTATAACGTATAACGTATAACGTATAACGTATAACGTATAAAGTATAACGTATAACGTATAACGTGTAACGTATAACGTATAACGTGTAACGTATAACGTATAACGTATAACGTGTATTTTGCAAGCTATGACGTATAACGTATAACGTATAACGTATAACGTGTAACGAAGAACGTAAACGTAAAACGTATAACGTATAACGTATAACGTATAACGTATAACGTATAACGTATAACGTATAACGTATAACGTATAACGTATAACGTATAACGTATAACGTATAACGTATAACGTGTAACGTATAACGTATAATGTGTAACGTCTAACGCATAACGTATAACGTACAACGTGTAACGAAGAACGTATAACGAATAATGTAAAACTTATAACGTATTACATATTACGTATAACGTATAACGTATAACGTATAACGTATAACGTATAACGTATAACGAATAACGTATAACGTGTAACGTATAACGCATAACGTAGAACGTATAACCTATTACATATTACGTATAACGTATAACGTATAACGTATAACGTATAACGTATAACGTATAACGTATAACGTATAACGCATAACGTATAACGTATAACGTATAACGTATAACGTATAACGTATAACGTATAACGTATAACGTATAACGTATAACGTATAACGTATAACGTATAACGTATAACGTATAACGTATAACGTATAACGAATAACGTATAACGCGTAACGTATAACGCATAACGTATAACGTATAACGTATAACGTATAACGTATAACGTATAACGTATAACGTATAACGTATAACGTATAACGTATAACGTATAACGTATAACGTATAACGAATAACGTAGAACGTATAACCTATTACCTATTACGTATAACGTATAACGTGTATCGTGTATCCTATGACGTATAACGTATAACGTATAACGTGTAACGTATAACGTATAACGTATAACGTATAACGTATAACGTATAACGTATAACGTATAACGTATAACGTATTACGTATAACGTATAACGTATAACGTATAACGTGTAACGTATAACGTATAAGGTGTGACGTATAACGTATAACGTATAACGTATAACGTATAACGTATAACGTATAACGTATAACGTATAACGTATAACGTGTAACGAATAACGTATAACGTGTGACGTATAACGTGTAACGTATAACGTATAACGTATAACGTATAACGTATAACGTATAACGTATAACTTATAACGTATAACGTATAACGCTTAACGTATAACGTATAACGTTTAACGATAACGTATAACGTATAACGTATAACGTATAACGTATAACGTATAACGTATAACGTATAACGTATAACGTGTAACGTATAACGTATAACGTGTGACGTATAACGTATAACGTATAACGTATAACGTATAACGTATAACGTATAACGTATAACGTATAACGTATAACGTATAACGTATAACGTATAACGTGTAACGAATAACGTATAACGTGTGACGTATAACGTGTAACGTATAACGTATAACGTATAACGTATAACGTATAACGTATAACGTATAACGTGTAACGTATAACGTATAACGTGTAGCGTATAACGTATAACGTGTGACGTATAACGTATAACGTATAACGTATAACGTATAACGTATAACGTATAACGTATAACGTATAACGTATAACGCATAACGTATAACGTATAACGTATAACGTATAACGTATAACGTATAACGTATAACGTATAACGTATAACGAATAACGTAGAACGTATAACCTATTACATATTACGTATAACGTATAACGTGTATCGTGTATACTATGACGTATAACGTATAACGTATAACGTGTAACGTATAACGTATAACGTATAACGTATAACGTGTAACGTATAACGCATAACGTATAACGTATTACGTATAACGTATAACGTATAACGTATAACGTATAACGTATAACGTATAACGTATAACGTATAACGTATAACGTATAACGTATAACGATTAGCGTAGAACGTATAACCTATTACATATTACGTATAACGTATAACGTGTATCGTGTATCCTATGACGTATAACGTATAACGTATAACGTATAACGTATAACGTATAACGTATAACGTATTACGTATAACGTGTAACGTATAACGTATAACGTATAACGTATAACGTATAACGTATAACGTATAACGTGTAACGTAAAACGTATAACGTATAACGTATAACGTATAACGTATAACGTATAACGTATAACGTATAACGTATAACGTATAACGTGTAACGAATAACGTATAACGTGTGACGTATAACGTGTAACGTATAACGTATAACGTATAACGTATAACGTATAACGTATAACGTATAACGTATAACGTGAAACGTATAACGTATAACGTGTAACGTATAACGTATAACGTGTGACGTATAACGTATAACGTATAACGTATAACGTATAACGTATAACGTGTAACGTATAACGTATAATGTATAACGTATAACGTATAACGTATAACGTATAACGTATAACGTATAACGTATAACGTATAACGAATAACGTAGAACGTATAACCTATTACATATTACGTATAACGTATAACGTGTATCGTGTATCCTATGACGTATAACGTATAACGTATAACGTGTAACGTATAACGTATAACGTATAACGTATAACGTGTAACGTATAACGCATAACGTATAACGTATAACGTATAACGTATAACGTATAACGTATAACGTATAACGTATAACGTATAACGTATAACGTATAACGTATAACGTATAACGTATAAAGTATAACGTATAACGTATAACGTGTAACGTATAACGTATAACGTGTAACGTATAACGTATAACGTATAACGTGTATTTTGCAAGCTATGACGTATAACGTATAACGTATAACGTATAACGTGTAACGAAGAACGTAAACGTAAAACGTATAACGTATAACGTATAACGTATAACGTATAACGTATAACGTATAACGTATAACGAATAACGTATAACGTGTAACGTATAACGCATAATGTGTAACGTATAACGTATAACGTGAATCGAAAGACGTATAACGTAAAACGTATAACGTATAACGTATAACGTATAACGTATAACGTATAACGTATAACGTATAACGTATAACGTATAACGTATAACGTATAACGTATAACGTATAACGTATAACGTATAACGTATAACGTATAACGTATAACGTATAACGTATAAAGTATAACGTATAACGTATAACGTATAACGTATAACGTATAACGTGAATCGAAAGACGTATAACGTAAAACGTATAACGTATAACGTATAACGTATAACGTATAACGTATAACGTATAACGTCTAACGTATAACGTATAACGTTTAACGTATCACGTGTAACGTATAACGTATAACGTGTAACGTATAACGTATAATGTGTAACGTATAACGTATAACGTGTAACGTATAACGTATAACGTATAACGTATAACGTGTAACGAAGAACGTATAACGTATAACGTATAACGTATAACGTATAACGTATAACGTATAACGTATAACGTATAACGTATAACGTATTACGTATAACGTGTAACGAAGGACGTATAACGTGTAACGAAGGACGTATAACGTACAACGTATAACGTATAACGTATAACGTATAACGTATAACGTATAACTTATAACGTATAACGTATAACGCTTAACGTATAACGTATAACGTTTAACGATAACGTATAACGTATAACGTATAACGTATAACGTATAACGTATAACGTATAACGTATAACGTGTAACGTATAACGTATAACGTGTGACGTATAACGTATAACGTATAACGTATAACGTATAACGTATAACGTATAACGTATAACGTATAACGTATAACGTGTAACGAATAACGTATAACGTGTGACGTATAACGTGTAACGTATAACGTATAACGTATAACGTATAACGTATAACGTATAACGTATAACGTGAAACGTATAACGTATAACGTGTAGCGTATAACGTATAACGTGTGACGTATAACGTATAACGTATAACGTATAACGTATAACGTATAACGTATAACGTATAACGTATAACGTATAACGTGTAACGAATAACGTATAACGTGTGACGTATAACGTGTAACGTATAACGTATAACGTATAACGTATAACGTATAACGTATAACGTATAACGTGAAACGTATAACGTATAACGTGTAGCGTATAACGTATAACGTGTGACGTATAACGTATAACGTATAACGTATAACGTATAACGTATAACGTATAACGTGTAACGTATAACGTATAACGTGTAACGTATAACGTATAACGTATAACGTGTATTTTGCAAGCTATGACGTATAACGTATAACGTATAACGTATAACGTATAACGTATAACGTATAACGTATAACGTGTAACGTATAACGTATAACGTGTAACGTATAACGTATAACGTATAACGTATAACGTGTATTTTGCAAGCTATGACGTATAACGTATAACGTATAACGTATAACGTATAACGTGTAACGAAGAACGTAAACGTAAAACGTATAACGTATAACGTATAACGTATAACGTATAACGTATAACGTATAACGTATAACGTATAACGTATAACGAATAACGTATAACGTGTAACGTATAACGCATAACGTATAACGTATAACGTATAACGTATAAGAGTATAACGTATAACGTATAACGTATAACGTATAACGTATAACGTATAACGAATAACGTAGAACGTATAACCTGTTACATATTACGTATAACGTATAACGTGTATCGTGTAACCTATGACGTATAACGTATAACGTATAACGTATAACGTATAAGGTATAACGTATAACGTATTACGTATAACGTATAACGTATAACGTATAACGTTTAACGTATTACGTATAACGTATAACGTATAACGTATAACGTATAACGTATAACGTATAACGTATAACGTATAACGTATAACGTATAACGTATAACGTATAACGTGTAACGTATAACGTATAATGTGTAACGTCTAACGCATAACGTATAACGTACAACGTGTAACGAAGAACGTATAACGAATAATGTAAAACTTATAACGTATTACATATTACGTATAACGTATAACGTATAACGTATAACGTATAACGTATAACGTATAACGTATAACGTATAACGTATAACGTATAACGTATAACGTATAACGTATAACGAATAACGTATAACGTGTAACGTATAACGCATAACGTATAACGTATAACGTATAACGTATAAGAGTATAACGTATAACGTATAACGTATAACGTATAACGTATAACGTATAACGTATAACGTATAACGTATAACGTATAACGTATAACGTATAACATATAACGTATAACGTATAACGCTTAACGTATAACGTATAACGTTTAACGATAACGTATAACGTATAACGTATAACGTATAACGTATAACGTATAACGTGTAACGTATAACGTATAACGTGTGACGTATAACGTATAACGTATAACGTATAACGTATAACGTATAACGTATAACGTATAACGTATAACGTATAACGTATAACGTGTAACGAATAACGTATAACGTGTGACGTATAACGTGTAACGTATAACGTATAACGTATAACGTATAACGTATAACGTATAACGTATAACGTGAAACGTATAACGTATAACGTGTAGCGTATAACGTATAACGTGTGACGTATAACGTATAACGTATAACGTATAACGTATAACGTATAACGTATAACGTATAACGTATAACGTATAACGTATAACGTATAACGTATAACGTATAACGTATAACGTATAACGTATAACGTATAACGTATAACGTATAACGAATAACGTAGAACGTATAACCTATTACATATTACGTATAACGTATAACGTGTATCGTGTATCCTATGACGTATAACGTATAACGTATAACGTGTAACGTATAACGTATAACGTATAACGTATAACGTGTAACGTATAACGCATAACGTATAACGTATAACGTATAACGTATAACGTATAACGTATAACGTATAACGTATAACGTATAACGTATAACGTATAACGTATAACGTATAACGTATAACGTATAACATATAACGTATAAAGTATAACGTATAACGTATAACGTGTAACGTATAACGTATAACGTGTAACGTATAACGTATAACGTATAACGTGTATTTTGCAAGCTATGACGTATAACGTATAACGTATAACGTATAACGTGTAACGAAGAACGTAAACGTAAAACGTATAACGTATAACGTATAACGTATAACGTATAACGTATAACGTATAACGTATAACGTATAACGAATAACGTATAACGTGTAACGTATAACGCATAACGTATAACGTATAACGTATAACGTATAAGAGTATAACGTATAACGTATAACGTATAACGTATAACGTATAACGTATAACGTATAACGAATAACGTAGAACGTATAACCTATTACATATTACGTATAACGTATAACGTGTATCGTGTAACCTATGACGTATAACGTATAACGTATAACGTATAACGTATAAGGTATAACGTATAACGTATTACGTATAACGTATAACGTATAACGTATAACGTTTAACGTATTACGTATAACGTATAACGTATAACGTATAACGTATAACGTATAACGTATAACGTATAACGTATAACGTATAACGTATAACGTATAACGTATAACGTATAACGTGTAACGTATAACGTATAATGTGTAACGTCTAACGCATAACGTATAACGTACAACGTGTAACGAAGAACGTATAACGAATAATGTAAAACTTATAACGTATTACATATTACGTATAACGTATAACGTATAACGTATAACGTATAACGTATAACGTATATCGAATAACGTATAACGTGTAACGTATAACGCATAACGTAGAACGTATAACCTATTACATATTACGTATAACGTATAACGTATAACGTATAACGTATAACGTATAACGTATAACGTATAACGTATAACGCATAACGTATAACGTATAACGTATAACGTATAACGTATAACGTATAACGTATAACGTATAACGTATAACGTATAACGTATAACGTATAACGTATAACGTATAACGTATAACGTATAACGTATAACGTATAACGTATAACGAATAACGTATAACGCGTAACGTATAACGCATAACGTATAACGTATAACGTATAACGTATAACGTATAACGTATAACGTATAACGTATAACGTATAACGTATAACGTATAAAGTATAACGTATAACGTATAACGTGTAACGTATAACGTATAACGTGTAACGTATAACGTATAACGTATAACGTGTATTTTGCAAGCTATGACGTATAACGTATAACGTATAACGTATAACGTGTAACGAAGAACGTAAACGTAAAACGTATAACGTATAACGTATAACGTATAACGTATAACGTATAACGTATATCGTATAACGTATAACGAATAACGTATAACGTGTAACGTATAACGCATAACGTATAACCTATAACGTATAACGTATAAGAGTATAACGTATAACGTATAACGTATAACGTATAACGTATAACGTATAACGAATAACGTAGAACGTATAACCTATTACATATTACGTATAACGTATAACGTGTATCGTGTAACCTATGCCGTATAACGTATAACGTATAACGTATAACGTATAAGGTATAACGTATAACGTATTACGTATAACGTATAACGTATAACGTATAACGTTTAACGTATTACGTATAACGTATAACGTATAACGTATAACGTATAACGTATAACGTATAACGTATAACGTATAACGTATAACGTATAACGTATAACGTATAACGTGTAACGTATAACGTATAATGTGTAACGTCTAACGCATAACGTATAACGTACAACGTGTAACGAAGAACGTATAACGAATAATGTAAAACTTATAACGTATTACATATTACGTATAACGTATAACGTATAACGTATAACGTATAACGTATAACGTATAACGAATAACGTATAACGTGTAACGTATAACGCATAACGTAGAACGTATAACCTATTACATATTACGTATAACGTATAACGTATAACGTATAACGTATAACGTATAACGTATAACGTATAACGTATAACGTATAACGTATAACGTATAACGCATAACGTATAACGTATAACGTATAACGTATAACGTATAACGTATAACGTATAACGTATAACGTATAACGTATAACGTATAACGTATAACGTATAACGTATAACGTATAACGTATAACGAATAACGTATAACGCGTAACGTATATGCATAACGTATAACGTATAACGTATAACGTATAACGTATAACGTATAACGTATAACGTATAACGTATAACGTATAACGTATAACGTATAACGTATAACGTATAACGTATAACGTATAACGTATAACGAATAACGTAGAACGTATAACCTATTACATATTACGTATAACGTATAACGTGTATCGTGTATCCTATGACGTATAACGTATAACGTATAACGTGTAACGTATAACGTATAACGTATAACGTATAACGTATAACGTATAACGTATAACGTATAACGTATTACGTATAACGTATAACGTATAACGTATAACGTGTAACGTATAACGTATAACGTGTGACGTATAACGTATAACGTATAACGTATAACGTATAACGTATAACGTATAACGTATAACGTATAACGTATAACGTGTAACGAATAACGTATAACGTGTGACGTATAACGTGTAACGTATAACGTATAACGTATAACGTATAACGTATAACGTATAACGTATAACGTGAAACGTATAACGTATAACGTGTAGCGTATAACGTATAACGTGTAACGAAGAACGTATAACGTATAACGTATAACGTATAACGTATAACGTATAACGTATAACGTATAACGTATAACGTATAACGTATAACGTATAACGTATTACGTATAACGTGTAACGAAGGACGTATAACGTGTAACGAAGGACGTATAACGTACAACGTATAACGTATAACGTATAACGTATAACGTATAACGTATAACTTATAACGTATAACGTATAACGCTTAACGTATAACGTATAACGTTGAACGGTAACGTATAACGTAAAACGTATAACGTATAACGTATAACGTATAACGTATAACGTGTAACGTATAACGGATAACGTATAACGTGTAGCGAATAACGTATAACGTGTGACGTATAACGTGTAACGTATAACGTATAACGTATAACGTATAACGTATAACGTATAACGTATAACGTATAACGTGTAACGTATAACGTATAACGTGTAGCGTATAACGTATAACGTGTGACGTATAACGTATAACGTATAACGTATAACGTATAACGTATAACGTATAACGTATAACGTATAACGTATAACGTATAACGTATAACGTATAACGTATAACGTATAACGTATAACGTATAACGTATAACGTATAACGTATAACGTATAACGTATAACGTATAACGAATAACGTAGAACGTATAACCTATTACATATTACGTATAACGTATAACGTGTATCGTGTATCCTATGACGTATAACGTATAACGTATAACGTGTAACGTATAACGTATAACGTATAACGTATAACGTGTAACGTATAACGTATAACGTATAACGTATAACGTGTAACGTATAACGCATAACGTATAACGTATTACGTGTAACGTATAACGTATAACGTATAACGTATAACGTATAACGTATAACGTATAACGTATAACGTATAACGTATAACGAATAACGTAGAACGTATAACCTATTACATATTACGTATAACGTATAACGTGTATCGTGTATCCTATGACGTATAACGTATAACGTGTATCGTGTATCCTATGACGTATAACGTATAACGTATAACGTATAACGTATAACGTATAACGTATTACGTATAACGTGTAACGTATAACGTATAACGTATAACGTATAACGTGAAACGTATAACGTATAACGTGTAGCGTATAACGTATAACGTGTGACGTATAACGTATAACGTATAACGTATAACGTATAACGTATAACGTATAACGTATAACGTATAACGTATAACGTATAACGTATAACGTATAACGTATAACGTATAACGTATAACGTATAACGTATAACGTATAACGAATAACGTAGAACGTATAACCTATTACATATTACGTATAACGTATAACGTGTATCGTGTATCCTATGACGTATAACGTATAACGTATAACGTGTAACGTATAACGTATAACGTATAACGTATAACGTGTAACGTATAACGCATAACGTATAACGTATAACGTATAACGTATAACGTATAACGTATAACGTATAACGTATAACGTATAACGTATAACGTATAACGTATAACGAATAACGTATAACGCGTAACGTATAACGCATAACGTATAACGTATAACGTATAACGTATAACGTATAACGTATAACGTATAACGTATAACGTATAACGTATAACGTATAACGTATAACGTATAACGAATAACGTAGAACGTATAACCTATTACATATTACGTATAACGTATAACGTGTATCGTGTATCCTATGACGTATAACGTATAACGTATAACGTGTAACGTATAACGTATAACGTATAACGTATAACGTATAACGTATAACGTATAACGTATTACGTATAACGTATAACGTATAACGTATAACGTGTAACGTATAACGTATAACGTGTGACGTATAACGTATAACGTATAACGTATAACGTATAACGTATAACGTATAACGTATAACGTATAACGTATAACGTATAACGTGTAACGAATAACGTATAACGTGTGACGTATAACGTGTAACGTATAACGTATAACGTATAACGTATAACGTATAACGTATAACGTATAACGTATAACGTGAAACGTATAACGTATAACGTATAACGTATAACGTATAACGTATAACGTATAACGTATAACGTATAACGTATAACGTATAACGTATAACGTATAACGTATAACGTATAAAGTATAACGTATAACGTATAACGTGTAACGTATAACGTATAACGTATAACGTATAACGTATAACGTATAACGTATAACGTATAACGTATAACGTATAACGTATAACGTATAACGTATAACGTATAACGTATAACGTGTAACGAATAACGTATAACGTGTGACGTATAACGTGTAACGTATAACGTATAACGTATAACGTATAACGTATAACGTATAACGTATAACGAATAACGTAGAACGTATAACCTATTACATATTACGTATAACGTATAACGTGTATCGTGTAACCTATGCCGTATAACGTATAACGTATAACGTATAACGTATAAGGTATAACGTATAACGTATTACGTATAACGTATAACGTATAACGTATAACGTTTAACGTATTACGTATAACGTATAACGTATAACGTATAACGTATAACGTATAACGTATAACGTATAACGTATAACGTATAACGTATAACGTATAACGTATAACGTGTAACGTATAACGTATAATGTGTAACGTCTAACGCATAACGTATAACGTACAACGTGTAACGAAGAACGTATAACGAATAATGTAAAACTTATAACGTATTACATATTACGTATAACGTATAACGTATAACGTATAACGTATAACGTATAACGTATAACGAATAACGTATAACGTGTAACGTATAACGCATAACGTAGAACGTATAACCTATTACATATTACGTATAACGTATAACGTATAACGTATAACGTATAACGTATAACGTATAACGTATAACGTATAACGTATAACGTATAACGTATAACGCATAACGTATAACGCATAACGTATAACGTATAACGTATAACGTATAACGTATAACGTATAACGTATAACGTATAACGTATAACGTATAACGTATAACGTATAACGTATAACGTATAACGAATAACGTATAACGCGTAACGTATAACGTATAACGTATAACGTATAACGTATAACGTATAACGTATAACGTATAACGTATAACGTATAACGTATAACGAATAACGTATAACGCGTAACGTATAACGCATAACGTATAACGTATAACGTATAACGTATAACGTATAACGTATAACGTATAACGTATAACGTATAAAGTATAACGTATAACGTATAACGTGTAACGTATAACGTATAACGTGTAACGTATAACGTATAACGTATAACGTGTATTTTGCAAGCTATGACGTATAACGTATAACGTATAACGTATAACGTGTAACGAAGAACGTAAACGTAAAACGTATAACGTATAACGTGTAACGAAGAACGTAAACGTAAAACGTATAACGTATAACGTATAACGTATAACGTATAACGTATAACGTATAACGTATAACGTATAACGTATAACGAATAACGTATAACGTGTAACGTATAACGCATAACGTATAACGTATAACGTATAACGTATAAGAGTATAACGTATAACGTATAACGTATAACGTATAACGTATAACGTATAACGAATAACGTAGAACGTATAACCTATTACATATTACGTATAACGTATAACGTGTATCGTGTAACCTATGCCGTATAACGTATAACGTATAACGTATAACGTATAAGGTATAACGTATAACGTATTACGTATAACGTATAACGTATAACGTATAACGTTTAACGTATTACGTATAACGTATAACGTATAACGTATAACGTATAACGTATAACGTATAACGTATAACGTATAACGTATAACGTATAACGTATAACGTATAACGTGTAACGTATAACGTATAATGTGTAACGTCTAACGCATAACGTATAACGTACAACGTGTAACGAAGAACGTATAACGAATAATGTAAAACTTATAACGTATTACATATTACGTATAACGTATAACGTATAACGTATAACGTATAACGTATAACGTATAACGAATAACGTATAACGTGTAACGTATAACGCATAACGTAGAACGTATAACCTATTACATATTACGTATAACGTATAACGTATAACGTATAACGTATAACGTATAACGTATAACGTATAACGTATAACGCATAACGTATAACGTATAACGTATAACGTATAACGTATAACGTATAACGTATAACGTATAACGTATAACGTATAACGTATAACGTATAACGTATAACGTATAACGTATAACGTATAACGAATAACGTATAACGCGTAACGTATATGCATAACGTATAACGTATAACGTATAACGTATAACGTATAACGTATAACGTATAACGTATAACGTATAACGTATAACGTATAACGTATAACGTATAACGTATAACGAATAACGTAGAACGTATAACCTATTACATATTACGTATAACGTATAACGTGTATCGTGTATCCTATGACGTATAACGTATAACGTATAACGTGTAACGTATAACGTATAACGTATAACGTATAACGTATAACGTATAACGTATAACGTATAACGTATAACGTATTACGTATAACGTATAACGTATAACGTATAACGTGTAACGTATAACGTATAACGTGTGACGTATAACGTATAACGTATAACGTATAACGTATAACGTATAACGTATAACGTATAACGTATAACGTATAACGTGTAACGAATAACGTATAACGTGTGACGTATAACGTGTAACGTATAACGTATAACGTATAACGAATAACGTAGAACGTATAACCTATTACATATTACGTATAACGTATAACGTGTATCGTGTATCCTATGACGTATAACGTATAACGTATAACGTGTAACGTATAACGTATAACGTATAACGTATAACGTGTAACGTATAACGCATAACGTATAACGTATAACGTATAACGTATAACGTATAACGTATAACGTATAACGTATAACGTATAACGTATAACGTATAACGTATAACGAATAACGTATAACGCGTAACGTATAACGCATAACGTATAACGTATAACGTATAACGTATAACGTATAACGTATAACGTATAACGTATAACGTATAACGTATAACGTATAACGTATAACGTATAACGAATAACGTAGAACGTATAACCTATTACATATTACGTATAACGTATAACGTGTATCGTGTATCCTATGACGTATAACGTATAACGTATAACGTGTAACGTATAACGTATAACGTATAACGTATAACGTATAACGTATAACGTATAACGTATTACGTATAACGTATAACGTATAACGTATAACGTGTAACGTATAACGTATAACGTGTGACGTATAACGTATAACGTATAACGTATAACGTATAACGTATAACGTATAACGTATAACGTATAACGTATAACGTATAACGTATAACGTATAACGTGTAACGAATAACGTATAACGTGTGACGTATAACGTGTAACGTATAACGTATAACGTATAACGTGTGACGTATAACGTATAACGTATAACGTATAACGTATAACGTATAACGTATAACGTATAACGTATAACGTATAACGTATAACGTATAACGTGTAACGAATAACGTATAACGTGTGACGTATAACGTATAACGTATAACGTATAACGTATAACGTATAACGTATAACGTATAACGTATAACGTATAACGTATAACGTGTAACGTATAACGTATAACGCATAACGTATAACGTATAACGTATAACGTATAACGTATAACGTATAACGTATAACGTATAACTTATAACGTATAACGTATAACGTATAACGTGTAACGAATAACGTATAACGTGTGACGTATAACGTATAACGTATAACGTATAACGTATAACGTATAACGTATAACGTATAACGTATAACGTATAACGTATAACGTGTAACGTATAACGTATAACGCATAACGTATAACGTATAACGTATAACGTATAACGTATAACGTATAACGTATAACGTATAACGTATAACGAATAACGTAGAACGTATAACCTATTACATATTACGTATAACGTATAACGTGTATCGTGTATCCTATGACGTATAACGTATAACGTATAACGTGTAACGTATAACGTATAACGTATAACGTATAACGTATAACGTATAACGTATAACGTATAACGTATTACGTATAACGTATAACGTATAACGTATAACGTGTAACGTATAACGTATAACGTGTGACGTATAACGTATAACGTATAACGTATAACGTATAACGTATAACGTATAACGTATAACGTATAACGTGTAACGAATAACGTATAACGTGTGACGTATAACGTGTAACGTATAACGTATAACGTATAACGTATAACGTATAACGTATAACGTATAACGTGAAACGTATAACGTATAACGTGTAGCGTATAACGTATAACGTGTAACGAAGAACGTATAACGTATAACGTATAACGTATAACGTATAACGTATAACGTATAACGTATAACGTATAACGTATAACGTATAACGTATAACGTATAACGTATTACGTATAACGTGTAACGAAGGACGTATAACGTGTAACGAAGGACGTATAACGTACAACGTATAACGTATAACGTATAACGTATAACGTATAACGTATAACTTATAACGTATAACGTATAACGCTTAACGTATAACGTATAACGTTTAACGGTAACGTATAACGTAAAACGTATAACGTATAACGTATAACGTATAACGTATAACGTGTAACGTATAACGTATAACGTATAACGTGTAACGAATAACGTATAACGTGTGACGTATAACGTGTAACGTATAACGTATAACGTATAACGTATAACGTATAACGTATAACGTATAACGTATAACGTGTAACGTATAACGTATAACGTGTAGCGTATAACGTATAACGTGTGACGTATAACGTATAACGTATAACGTATAACGTATAACGTATAACGTATAACGTATAACGTATAACGTATAACGTATAACGTATAACGTATAACGTATAACGTATAACGTATAACGTATAACGTATAACGTATAACGTATAACGTATAACGTATAACGTATAACGTATAACGAATAACGTAGAACGTATAACCTATTACATATTACGTATAACGTATAACGTGTATCGTGTATCCTATGACGTATAACGTATAACGTATAACGTGTAACGTATAACGTATAACGTATAACGTATAACGTGTAACGTATAACGTATAACGTATAACGTATAACGTGTAACGTATAACGCATAACGTATAACGTATTACGTGTAACGTATAACGTATAACGTATAACGTATAACGTATAACGTATAACGTATAACGTATAACGTATAACGTATAACGAATAACGTAGAACGTATAACCTATTACATATTACGTATAACGTATAACGTGTATCGTGTATCCTATGACGTATAACGTATAACGTGTATCGTGTATCCTATGACGTATAACGTATAACGTATAACGTATAACGTATAACGTATAACGTATTACGTATAACGTGTAACGTATAACGTATAACGTATAACGTATAACGTGAAACGTATAACGTATAACGTGTAGCGTATAACGTATAACGTGTGACGTATAACGTATAACGTATAACGTATAACGTATAACGTATAACGTATAACGTATAACGTATAACGTATAACGTATAACGTATAACGTATAACGTATAACGTATAACGTATAACGTATAACGTATAACGTATAACGAATAACGTAGAACGTATAACCTATTACATATTACGTATAACGTATAACGTGTATCGTGTATCCTATGACGTATAACGTATAACGTATAACGTGTAACGTATAACGTATAACGTATAACGTATAACGTGTAACGTATAACGCATAACGTATAACGTATAACGTATAACGTATAACGTATAACGTATAACGTATAACGTATAACGTATAACGTATAACGTATAACGTATAACGAATAACGTATAACGCGTAACGTATAACGCATAACGTATAACGTATAACGTATAACGTATAACGTATAACGTATAACGTATAACGTATAACGTATAACGTATAACGTATAACGTATAACGTATAACGAATAACGTAGAACGTATAACCTATTACATATTACGTATAACGTATAACGTGTATCCTATGACGTATAACGTATAACGTATAACGTGTAACGTATAACGTATAACGTATAACGTATAACGTATAACGTATAACGTATAACGTATTACGTATAACGTATAACGTATAACGTATAACGTGTAACGTATAACGTATAACGTGTGACGTCTAACGTATAACGTATAACGTATAACGTATAACGTATAACGTATAACGTATAACGTATAACGTATAACGTATAACGTGTTACGAATAACGTATAACGTGTGACGTATAACGTGTAACGTATAACGTATAACGTATAACGTATAACGTATAACGTATAACGTATAACGTATAACGTGAAACGTATAACGTATAACGTATAACGTATAACGTATAACGTATAACGTATAACGTATAACGTATAACGTATAACGTATAACGTATAACGTATAACGTATAACGTATAAAGTATAACGTATAACGTATAACGTGTAACGTATAACGTATAACGTATAACGTATAACGTATAACGTATAACGTATAACGTATAACGTATAAACGTATAACGTATAACGTATAACGTATAACGTATAACGTATAACGTATAACGTGTAACGAATAACGTATAACGTGTGACGTATAACGTGTAACGTATAACGTATAACGTATAACGTATAACGTATAACGTATAACGTATAACGAATAACGTAGAACGTATAACCTATTACATATTACGTATAACGTATAACGTGTATCGTGTAACCTATGCCGTATAACGTATAACGTATAACGTATAACGTATAAGGTATAACGTATAACGTATTACGTATAACGTATAACGTATAACGTATAACGTTTAACGTATTACGTATAACGTATAACGTATAACGTATAACGTATAACGTATAACGTATAACGTATAACGTATAACGTATAACGTATAACGTATAACGTATAACGTATAACGTATAACGTATAATGTGTAACGTCTAACGCATAACGTATAACGTACAACGTGTAACGAAGAACGTATAACGAATAATGTAAAACTTATAACGTATTACATATTACGTATAACGTATAACGTATAACGTATAACGTATAACGTATAACGTATAACGAATAACGTATAACGTGTAACGTATAACGCATAACGTAGAACGTATAACCTATTACATATTACGTATAACGTATAACGTATAACGTATAACGTATAACGTATAACGTATAACGTATAACGTATAACGTATAACGTATAACGCATAACGTATAACGCATAACGTATAACGTATAACGTATAACGTATAACGTATAACGTATAACGTATAACGTATAACGTATAACGTATAACGTATAACGTATAACGTATAACGTATAACGAATAACGTATAACGCGTTACGTATAACGTATAACGTATAACGTATAACGTATAACGTATAACGTATAACGTATAACGTATAACGTATAACGTATAACGAATAACGTATAACGCGTAACGTATAACGCATAACGTATAACGTATAACGTATAACGTATAACGTATAACGTATAACGTATAACGTATAACGTATAAAGTATAACGTATAACGTATAACGTGTAACGTATAACGTATAACGTGTAACGTATAACGTATAACGTATAACGTGTATTTTGCAAGCTATGACGTATAACGTATAACGTATAACGTATAACGTGTAACGAAGAACGTAAACGTAAAACGTATAACGTATAACGTATAACGTATAACGTATAACGTATAACGTATAACGTATAACGTATAACGAATAACGTATAACGTGTAACGTATAACGCATAACGTATAACGTATAACGTATAACGTATAACGTATAACGTATAAGAGTATAACGTATAACGTATAACGTATAACGTATAACGTATAACGAATAACGTAGAACGTATAACCTATTACATATTACGTATAACGTATAACGTGTATCGTGTAACCTATGCCGTATAACGTATAACGTATAACGTATAACGTATAAGGTATAACGTATAACGTATTACGTATAACGTATAACGTATAACGTATAACGTTTAACGTATTACGTATAACGTATAACGTATAACGTATAACGTATAACGTATAACGTATAACGTATAACGTATAACGTATAACGTATAACGTATAACGTATAACGTGTAACGTATAACGTATAATGTGTAACGTCTAACGCATAACGTATAACGTACAACGTGTAACGAAGAACGTATAACGAATAATGTAAAACTTATAACGTATTACATATTACGTATAACGTATAACGTATAACGTATAACGTATAACGTATAACGTATAACGAATAACGTATAACGTGTAACGTATAACGCATAACGTAGAACGTATAACCTATTACATATTACGTATAACGTATAACGTATAACGTATAACGTATAACGTATAACGTATAACGTATAACGTATAACGCATAACGTATAACGTATAACGTATAACGTATAACGTATAACGTATAACGTATAACGTATAACGTATAACGTATAACGTATAACGTATAACGTATAACGTATAACGTATAACGTATAACGAATAACGTATAACGCGTAACGTATATGCATAACGTATAACGTATAACGTATAACGTATAACGTATAACGTATAACGTATAACGTATAACGTATAACGTATAACGTATAACGTATAACGTATAACGTATAACGAATAACGTAGAACGTATAACCTATTACATATTACGTATAACGTATAACGTGTATCGTGTATCCTATGACGTATAACGTATAACGTATAACGTGTAACGTATAACGTATAACGTATAACGTATAACGTATAACGTATAACGTATAACGTATAACGTATAACGTATTACGTATAACGTATAACGTATAACGTATAACGTGTAACGTATAACGTATAACGTGCGACGTATAACGTATAACGTATAACGTATAACGTATAACGTATAACGTATAACGTATAACGTATAACGTATAACGTGTAACGAATAACGTATAACGTGTGACGTATAACGTGTAACGTATAACGTATAACGTATAACGAATAACGTAGAACGTATAACCTATTACATATTACGTATAACGTATAACGTGTATCGTGTATCCTATGACGTATAACGTATAACGTATAACGTGTAACGTATAACGTATAACGTATAACGTATAACGTGTAACGTATAACGCATAACGTATAACGTATAACGTATAACGTATAACGTATAACGTATAACGTATAACGTATAACGTATAACGTATAACGTATAACGTATAACGAATAACGTATAACGCGTAACGTATAACGCATAACGTATAACGTATAACGTATAACGTATAACGTATAACGTATAACGTATAACGTATAACGTATAACGTATAACGTATAACGTATAACGTATAACGAATAACGTAGAACGTATAACCTATTACATATTACGTATAACGTATAACGTGTATCGTGTATCCTATGACGTATAACGTATAACGTATAACGTGTAACGTATAACGTATAACGTATAACGTATAACGTATAACGTATAACGTATAACGTATTACGTATAACGTATAACGTATAACGTATAACGTGTAACGTATAACGTATAACGTGTGACGTATAACGTATAACGTATAACGTATAACGTATAACGTATAACGTATAACGTATAACGTATAACGTATAACGTATAACGTATAACGTATAACGTGTAACGAATAACGTATAACGTGTGACGTATAACGTGTAACGTATAACGTATAACGTATAACGTGTGACGTATAACGTATAACGTATAACGTATAACGTATAACGTATAACGTATAACGTATAACGTATAACGTATAACGTATAACGTATAACGTGTAACGAATAACGTATAACGTGTGACGTATAACGTATAACGTATAACGTATAACGTATAACGTATAACGTATAACGTATAACGTATAACGTATAACGTATAACGTGTAACGTATAACGTATAACGCATAACGTATAACGTATAACGTATAACGTATAACGTATAACGTATAACGTATAACGTATAACGTATAACGTATAACGTATAACGTATAACGTGTAACGAATAACGTATAACGTGTGACGTATAACGTATAACGTATAACGTATAACGTATAACGTATAACGTATAACGTATAACGTATAACGTATAACGTATAACGTGTAACGTATAACGTATAACGCATAACGTATAACGTATAACGTATAACGTATAACGTATAACGTATAACGTATAACGTATAACGTATAACGAATAACGTAGAACGTATAACCTATTACATATTACGTATAACGTATAACGTGTATCGTGTATCCTATGACGTATAACGTATAACGTATAACGTGTAACGTATAACGTATAACGTATAACGTATAACGTATAACGTATAACGTATAACGTATAACGTATTACGTATAACGTATAACGTATAACGTATAACGTGTAACGTATAACGTATAACGTGTGACGTATAACGTATAACGTATAACGTATAACGTATAACGTATAACGTATAACGTATAACGTATAACGTGTAACGAATAACGTATAACGTGTGACGTATAACGTGTAACGTATAACGTATAACGTATAACGTATAACGTATAACGTATAACGTATAACGTGAAACGTATAACGTATAACGTGTAGCGTATAACGTATAACGTGTAACGAAGAACGTATAACGTATAACGTATAACGTATAACGTATAACGTATAACGTATAACGTATAACGTATAACGTATAACGTATAACGTATAACGTATTACGTATAACGTGTAACGAAGGACGTATAACGTGTAACGAAGGACGTATAACGTACAACGTATAACGTATAACGTATAACGTATAACGTATAACGTATAACTTATAACGTATAACGTATAACGCTTAACGTATAACGTATAACGTTTAACGGTAACGTATAACGTAAAACGTATAACGTATAACGTATAACGTATAACGTATAACGTGTAACGTATAACGTATAACGTATAACGTGTAACGAATAACGTATAACGTGTGACGTATAACGTGTAACGTATAACGTATAACGTATAACGTATAACGTATAACGTATAACGTATAACGTATAACGTGTAACGTATAACGTATAACGTGTAGCGTATAACGTATAACGTGTGACGTATAACGTATAACGTATAACGTATAACGTATAACGTATAACGTATAACGTATAACGTATAACGTATAACGTATAACGTATAACGTATAACGTATAACGTATAACGTATAACGTATAACGTATAACGTATAACGTATAACGTATAACGTATAACGTATAACGTATAACGAATAACGTAGAACGTATAACCTATTACATATTACGTATAACGTATAACGTGTATCGTGTATCCTATGACGTATAACGTATAACGTATAACGTGTAACGTATAACGTATAACGTATAACGTATAACGTGTAACGTATAACGTATAACGTATAACGTATAACGTGTAACGTATAACGCATAACGTATAACGTATTACGTGTAACGTATAACGTATAACGTATAACGTATAACGTATAACGTATAACGTATAACGTATAACGTATAACGTATAACGAATAACGTAGAACGTATAACCTATTACATATTACGTATAACGTATAACGTGTATCGTGTATCCTATGACGTATAACGTATAACGTGTATCGTGTATCCTATGACGTATAACGTATAACGTATAACGTATAACGTATAACGTATAACGTATTACGTATAACGTGTAACGTATAACGTATAACGTATAACGTATAACGTGAAACGTATAACGTATAACGTGTAGCGTATAACGTATAACGTGTGACGTATAACGTATAACGTATAACGTATAACGTATAACGTATAACGTATAACGTATAACGTATAACGTATAACGTATAACGTATAACGTATAACGTATAACGTATAACGTATAACGTATAACGTATAACGTATAACGAATAACGTAGAACGTATAACCTATTACATATTACGTATAACGTATAACGTGTATCGTGTATCCTATGACGTATAACGTATAACGTATAACGTGTAACGTATAACGTATAACGTATAACGTATAACGTGTAACGTATAACGCATAACGTATAACGTATAACGTATAACGTATAACGTATAACGTATAACGTATAACGTATAACGTATAACGTATAACGTATAACGTATAACGAATAACGTATAACGCGTAACGTATAACGCATAACGTATAACGTATAACGTATAACGTATAACGTATAACGTATAACGTATAACGTATAACGTATAACGTATAACGTATAACGTATAACGTATAACGAATAACGTAGAACGTATAACCTATTACATATTACGTATAACGTATAACGTGTATCCTATGACGTATAACGTATAACGTATAACGTGTAACGTATAACGTATAACGTATAACGTATAACGTATAACGTATAACGTATAACGTATTACGTATAACGTATAACGTATAACGTATAACGTGTAACGTATAACGTATAACGTGTGACGTCTAACGTATAACGTATAACGTATAACGTATAACGTATAACGTATAACGTATAACGTATAACGTATAACGTATAACGTGTTACGAATAACGTATAACGTGTGACGTATAACGTGTAACGTATAACGTATAACGTATAACGTATAACGTATAACGTATAACGTATAACGTATAACGTGAAACGTATAACGTATAACGTATAACGTATAACGTATAACGTATAACGTATAACGTATAACGTATAACGTATAACGTATAACGTATAACGTATAACGTATAACGTATAACGTATAAAGTATAACGTATAACGTATAACGTGTAACGTATAACGTATAACGTATAACGTATAACGTATAACGTATAACGTATAACGTATAACGTATAACGTATAACGTATAACGTATAACGTATAACGTATAACGTATAACGTGTAACGAATAACGTATAACGTGTGACGTATAACGTGTAACGTATAACGTATAACGTATAACGTATAACGTATAACGTATAACGTATAACGAATAACGTAGAACGTATAACCTATTACATATTACGTATAACGTATAACGTGTATCGTGTAACCTATGCCGTATAACGTATAACGTATAACGTATAACGTATAAGGTATAACGTATAACGTATTACGTATAACGTATAACGTATAACGTATAACGTTTAACGTATTACGTATAACGTATAACGTATAACGTATAACGTATAACGTATAACGTATAACGTATAACGTATAACGTATAACGTATAACGTATAACGTATAACGTGTAACGTATAACGTATAATGTGTAACGTCTAACGCATAACGTATAACGTACAACGTGTAACGAAGAACGTATAACGAATAATGTAAAACTTATAACGTATTACATATTACGTATAACGTATAACGTATAACGTATAACGTATAACGTATAACGTATAACGAATAACGTATAACGTGTAACGTATAACGCATAACGTAGAACGTATAACCTATTACATATTACGTATAACGTATAACGTATAACGTATAACGTATAACGTATAACGTATAACGTATAACGTATAACGTATAACGTATAACGCATAACGTATAACGCATAACGTATAACGTATAACGTATAACGTATAACGTATAACGTATAACGTATAACGTATAACGTATAACGTATAACGTATAACGTATAACGTATAACGTATAACGAATAACGTATAACGCGTTACGTATAACGTATAACGTATAACGTATAACGTATAACGTATAACGTATAACGTATAACGTATAACGTATAACGTATAACGAATAACGTATAACGCGTAACGTATAACGCATAACGTATAACGTATAACGTATAACGTATAACGTATAACGTATAACGTATAACGTATAACGTATAAAGTATAACGTATAACGTATAACGTGTAACGTATAACGTATAACGTGTAACGTATAACGTATAACGTATAACGTGTATTTTGCAAGCTATGACGTATAACGTATAACGTATAACGTATAACGTGTAACGAAGAACGTAAACGTAAAACGTATAACGTATAACGTATAACGTATAACGTATAACGTATAACGTATAACGTATAACGTATAACGTATAACGAATAACGTATAACGTGTAACGTATAACGCATAACGTATAACGTATAACGTATAACGTATAACGTATAACGTATAAGAGTATAACGTATAACGTATAACGTATAACGTATAACGTATAACGAATAACGTAGAACGTATAACCTATTACATATTACGTATAACGTATAACGTGTATCGTGTAACCTATGCCGTATAACGTATAACGTATAACGTATAACGTATAAGGTATAACGTATAACGTATTACGTATAACGTATAACGTATAACGTATAACGTTTAACGTATTACGTATAACGTATAACGTATAACGTATAACGTATAACGTATAACGTATAACGTATAACGTATAACGTATAACGTATAACGTATAACGTATAACGTATAACGAATAACGTATAACGCGTAACGTATAACGCATAACGTATAACGTATAACGTATAACGTATAACGTATAACGTATAACGTATAACGTATAACGTATAACGTATAACGTATAACGTATAACGTATAACGAATAACGTAGAACGTATAACCTATTACATATTACGTATAACGTATAACGTGTATCGTGTATCCTATGACGTATAACGTATAACGTATAACGTGTAACGTATAACGTATAACGTATAACGTATAACGTATAACGTATAACGTATAACGTATTACGTATAACGTATAACGTATAACGTATAACGTGTAACGTATAACGTATAACGTGTGACGTATAACGTATAACGTATAACGTATAACGTATAACGTATAACGTATAACGTATAACGTATAACGTATAACGTATAACGTATAACGTATAACGTGTAACGAATAACGTATAACGTGTGACGTATAACGTGTAACGTATAACGTATAACGTATAACGTGTGACGTATAACGTATAACGTATAACGTATAACGTATAACGTATAACGTATAACGTATAACGTATAACGTATAACGTATAACGTATAACGTGTAACGAATAACGTATAACGTGTGACGTATAACGTATAACGTATAACGTATAACGTATAACGTATAACGTATAACGTATAACGTATAACGTATAACGTATAACGTGTAACGTATAACGTATAACGCATAACGTATAACGTATAACGTATAACGTATAACGTATAACGTATAACGTATAACGTATAACGTATAACGTATAACGTATAACGTATAACGTATAACGTATAACGTATAACGTATAACGTATAACGAATAACGTATAACGCGTAACGTATATGCATAACGTATAACGTATAACGTATAACGTATAACGTATAACGTATAACGTATAACGTATAACGTATAACGTATAACGTATAACGTATAACGTATAACGTATAACGTATAACGAATAACGTAGAACGTATAACCTATTACATATTACGTATAACGTATAACGTGTATCGTGTATCCTATGACGTATAACGTATTACGTATAACGTATAACGTATAACGTATAACGTGTAACGTATAACGTATAACGTGTGACGTATAACGTATAACGTATAACGTATAACGTATAACGTATAACGTATAACGTATAACGTATAACGTATAACGTGTAACGAATAACGTATAACGTGTGACGTATAACGTGTAACGTATAACGTATAACGTATAACGTATAACGTATAACGTATAACGAATAACGTAGAACGTATAACCTATTACATATTACGTATAACGTATAACGTGTATCGTGTATCCTATGACGTATAACGTATAACGTATAACGTGTAACGTATAACGTATAACGTATAACGTATAACGTGTAACGTATAACGCATAACGTATAACGTATAACGTATAACGTATAACGTATAACGTATAACGTATAACGTATAACGTATAACGTATAACGTATAACGTATAACGAATAACGTATAACGCGTAACGTATAACGCATAACGTATAACGTATAACGTATAACGTATAACGTATAACGTATAACGTATAACGTATAACGTATAACGTATAACGTATAACGTATAACGTATAACGAATAACGTAGAACGTATAACCTATTACATATTACGTATAACGTATAACGTGTATCGTGTATCCTATGACGTATAACGTATAACGTATAACGTGTAACGTATAACGTATAACGTATAACGTATAACGTATAACGTATAACGTATAACGTATTACGTATAACGTATAACGTATAACGTATAACGTGTAACGTATAACGTATAACGTGTGACGTATAACGTATAACGTATAACGTATAACGTATAACGTATAACGTATAACGTATAACGTATAACGTATAACGTATAACGTGTAACGAATAACGTATAACGTGTGACGTATAACGTGTAACGTATAACGTATAACGTATAACGTATAACGTATAACGTATAACGTATAACGTGAAACGTATAACGTATAACGTATAACGTATAACGTGTGACGTATAACGTATAACGTATAACGTATAACGTATAACGTATAACGTATAACGTATAACGTATAACGTGTAACGAATAACGTATAACGTGTGACGTATAACGTGTAACGTATAACGTATAACGTATAACGTATAACGTATAACGTATAACGTATAACGTGAAACGTATAACGTATAACGTGTAGCGTATAACGTATAACGTGTAACGAAGAACGTATAACGTATAACGTATAACGTATAACGTATAACGTATAACGTATAACGTATAACGTATAACGTATAACGTATAACGTATAACGTATTACGTATAACGTGTAACGAAGGACGTATAACGTGTAACGAAGGACGTATAACGTACAACGTATAACGTATAACGTATAACGTATAACGTATAACGTATAACTTATAACGTATAACGTATAACGCTTAACGTATAACGTATAACGTTTAACGGTAACGTATAACGTAAAACGTATAACGTATAACGTATAACGTATAACGTATAACGTGTAACGTATAACGTATAACGTATAACGTGTAACGAATAACGTATAACGTGTGACGTATAACGTGTAACGTATAACGTATAACGTATAACGTATAACGTATAACGTATAACGTATAACGTACAACGTGTAACGTATAACGTATAACGTGTAGCGTATAACGTATAACGTGTGACGTATAACGTATAACGTATAACGTATAACGTATAACGTATAACGTATAACGTATAACGTATAACGTATAACGTATAACGTATAACGTATAACGTATAACGTATAACGTATAACGTATAACGTATAACGTATAACGTATAACGAATAACGTAGAACGTATAACCTATTACATATTACGTATAACGTATAACGTGTATCGTGTATCCTATGACGTATAACGTATAACGTATAACGTGTAACGTATAACGTATAACGTATAACGTATAACGTGTAACGTATAACGTATAACGTATAACGTATAACGTGTAACGTATAACGCATAACGTATAACGTATTACGTGTAACGTATAACGTATAACGTATAACGTATAACGTATAACGTATAACGTATAACGTATAACGTATAACGTATAACGTATAACGAATAACGTAGAACGTATAACCTATTACATATTACGTATAACGTATAACGTGTATCGTGTATCCTATGACGTATAACGTATAACGTGTATCGTGTATCCTATGACGTATAACGTATAACGTATAACGTATAACGTATAACGTATAACGTATTACGTATAACGTGTAACGTATAACGTATAACGTATAACGTATAACGTGAAACGTATAACGTATAACGTGTAGCGTATAACGTATAACGTGTGACGTATAACGTATAACGTATAACGTATAACGTATAACGTATAACGTATAACGTATAACGTATAACGTATAACGTATAACGTATAACGTATAACGTATAACGTATAACGTATAACGTATAACGTATAACGTATAACGTATAACGAATAACGTAGAACGTATAACCTATTACATATTACGTATAACGTATAACGTGTATCGTGTATCCTATGACGTATAACGTATAACGTATAACGTGTAACGTATAACGTATAACGTATAACGTATAACGTGTAACGTATAACGCATAACGTATAACGTATAACGTATAACGTATAACGTATAACGTATAACGTATAACGTATAACGTATAACGTATAACGTATAACGTATAACGAATAACGTATAACGCGTAACGTATAACGCATAACGTATAACGTATAACGTATAACGTATAACGTATAACGTATAACGTATAACGTATAACGTATAACGTATAACGTATAACGTATAACGTATAACGAATAACGTAGAACGTATAACCTATTACATATTACGTATAACGTATAACGTGTATCGTGTATCCTATGACGTATAACGTATAACGTATAACGTGTAACGTATAACGTATAACGTATAACGTATAACGTATAACGTATAACGTATAACGTATTACGTATAACGTATAACGTATAACGTATAACGTGTAACGTATAACGTATAACGTGTGACGTCTAACGTATAACGTATAACGTATAACGTATAACGTATAACGTATAACGTATAACGTATAACGTATAACGTATAACGTATAACGTGTAACGAATAACGTATAACGTGTGACGTATAACGTGTAACGTATAACGTATAACGTATAACGTATAACGTATAACGTATAACGTATAACGTATAACGTGAAACGTATAACGTATAACGTATAACGTATAACGTATAACGTATAACGTATAACGTATAACGTATAACGTATAACGTATAACGTATAACGTATAACGTATAACGTATAACGTATAAAGTATAACGTATAACGTATAACGTGTAACGTATAACGTATAACGTATAACGTATAACGTATAACGTATAACGTATAACGTATAACGTATAACGTATAACGTATAACGTATAACGTATAACGTATAACGTATAACGTGTAACGAATAACGTATAACGTGTGACGTATAACGTGTAACGTATAACGTATAACGTATAACGTATAACGTATAACGTATAACGTATAACGAATAACGTAGAACGTATAACCTATTACATATTACGTATAACGTATAACGTGTATCGTGTAACCTATGCCGTATAACGTATAACGTATAACGTATAACGTATAAGGTATAACGTATAACGTATTACGTATAACGTATAACGTATAACGTATAACGTTTAACGTATTACGTATAACGTATAACGTATAACGTATAACGTATAACGTATAACGTATAACGTATAACGTATAACGTATAACGTATAACGTATAACGTATAACGTGTAACGTATAACGTATAATGTGTAACGTCTAACGCATAACGTATAACGTACAACGTGTAACGAAGAACGTATAACGAATAATGTAAAACTTATAACGTATTACATATTACGTATAACGTATAACGTATAACGTATAACGTATAACGTATAACGTATAACGAATAACGTATAACGTGTAACGTATAACGCATAACGTAGAACGTATAACCTATTACATATTACGTATAACGTATAACGTATAACGTATAACGTATAACGTATAACGTATAACGTATAACGTATAACGTATAACGTATAACGCATAACGTATAACGCATAACGTATAACGTATAACGTATAACGTATAACGTATAACGTATAACGTATAACGTATAACGTATAACGTATAACGTATAACGTATAACGTATAACGTATAACGAATAACGTATAACGCGTAACGTATAACGTATAACGTATAACGTATAACGTATAACGTATAACGTATAACGTATAACGTATAACGTATAACGTATAACGAATAACGTATAACGCGTAACGTATAACGCATAACGTATAACGTATAACGTATAACGTATAACGTATAACGTATAACGTATAACGTATAACGTATAAAGTATAACGTATAACGTATAACGTGTAACGTATAACGTATAACGTGTAACGTATAACGTATAACGTATAACGTGTATTTTGCAAGCTATGACGTATAACGTATAACGTATAACGTATAACGTGTAACGAAGAACGTAAACGTAAAACGTATAACGTATAACGTATAACGTATAACGTATAACGTATAACGTATAACGTATAACGTATAACGAATAACGTATAACGTGTAACGTATAACGCATAACGTATAACGTATAACGTATAACGTATAAGAGTATAACGTATAACGTATAACGTATAACGTATAACGTATAACGTATAACGAATAACGTAGAACGTATAACCTATTACATATTACGTATAACGTATAACGTGTATCGTGTAACCTATGCCGTATAACGTATAACGTATAACGTATAACGTATAAGGTATAACGTATAACGTATTACGTATAACGTATAACGTATAACGTATAACGTTTAACGTATTACGTATAACGTATAACGTATAACGTATAACGTATAACGTATAACGTATAACGTATAACGTATAACGTATAACGTATAACGTATAACGTATAACGTGTAACGTATAACGTATAATGTGTAACGTCTAACGCATAACGTATAACGTACAACGTGTAACGAAGAACGTATAACGAATAATGTAAAACTTATAACGTATTACATATTACGTATAACGTATAACGTATAACGTATAACGTATAACGTATAACGAATAACGTATAACGTGTAACGTATAACGCATAACGTAGAACGTATAACCTATTACATATTACGTATAACGTATAACGTATAACGTATAACGTATAACGTATAACGTATAACGTATAACGTATAACGCATAACGTATAACGTATAACGTATAACGTATAACGTATAACGTATAACGTATAACGTATAACGTATAACGTATAACGTATAACGTATAACGTATAACGTATAACGTATAACGTATAACGAATAACGTATAACGCGTAACGTATATGCATAACGTATAACGTATAACGTATAACGTATAACGTATAACGTATAACGTATAACGTATAACGTATAACGTATAACGTATAACGTATAACGTATAACGTATAACGAATAACGTAGAACGTATAACCTATTACATATTACGTATAACGTATAACGTGTATCGTGTATCCTATGACGTATAACGTATAACGTATAACGTGTAACGTATAACGTATAACGTATAACGTATAACGTATAACGTATAACGTATAACGTATAACGTATAACGTATTACGTATAACGTATAACGTATAACGTATAACGTGTAACGTATAACGTATAACGTGTGACGTATAACGTATAACGTATAACGTATAACGTATAACGTATAACGTATAACGTATAACGTATAACGTATAACGTGTAACGAATAACGTATAACGTGTGACGTATAACGTGTAACGTATAACGTATAACGTATAACGAATAACGTAGAACGTATAACCTATTACATATTACGTATAACGTATAACGTGTATCGTGTATCCTATGACGTATAACGTATAACGTATAACGTGTAACGTATAACGTATAACGTATAACGTATAACGTGTAACGTATAACGCATAACGTATAACGTATAACGTATAACGTATAACGTATAACGTATAACGTATAACGTATAACGTATAACGTATAACGTATAACGTATAACGAATAACGTATAACGCGTAACGTATAACGCATAACGTATAACGTATAACGTATAACGTATAACGTATAACGTATAACGTATAACGTATAACGTATAACGTATAACGTATAACGTATAACGTATAACGAATAACGTAGAACGTATAACCTATTACATATTACGTATAACGTATAACGTGTATCGTGTATCCTATGACGTATAACGTATAACGTATAACGTGTAACGTATAACGTATAACGTATAACGTATAACGTATAACGTATAACGTATAACGTATTACGTATAACGTATAACGTATAACGTATAACGTGTAACGTATAACGTATAACGTGTGACGTATAACGTATAACGTATAACGTATAACGTATAACGTATAACGTATAACGTATAACGTATAACGTATAACGTATAACGTATAACGTATAACGTGTAACGAATAACGTATAACGTGTGACGTATAACGTGTAACGTATAACGTATAACGTATAACGTGTGACGTATAACGTATAACGTATAACGTATAACGTATAACGTATAACGTATAACGTATAACGTATAACGTATAACGTATAACGTATAACGTGTAACGAATAACGTATAACGAGTGACGTATAACGTATAACGTATAACGTATAACGTATAACGTATAACGTATAACGTATAACGTATAACGTATAACGTATAACGTGTAACGTATAACGTATAACGCATAACGTATAACGTATAACGTATAACGTATAACGTATAACGTATAACGTATAACGTATAACGTATAACGTATAACGTATAACGTATAACGTATAACGTATAACGTATAACGTATAACGTATAACGAATAACGTATAACGCGTAACGTATATGCATAACGTATAACGTATAACGTATAACGTATAACGTATAACGTATAACGTATAACGTATAACGTATAACGTATAACGTATAACGTATAACGTATAACGTATAACGTATAACGTATAACGAATAACGTAGAACGTATAACCTATTACATATTACGTATAACGTATAACGTGTATCGTGTATCCTATGACGTATAACGTATTACGTATAACGTATAACGTATAACGTATAACGTGTAACGTATAACGTATAACGTGTGACGTATAACGTATAACGTATAACGTATAACGTATAACGTATAACGTATAACGTATAACGTATAACGTATAACGTGTAACGAATAACGTATAACGTGTGACGTATAACGTGTAACGTATAACGTATAACGTATAACGTATAACGTATAACGTATAACGAATAACGTAGAACGTATAACCTATTACATATTACGTATAACGTATAACGTGTATCGTGTATCCTATGACGTATAACGTATAACGTATAACGTGTAACGTATAACGTATAACGTATAACGTATAACGTGTAACGTATAACGCATAACGTATAACGTATAACGTATAACGTATAACGTATAACGTATAACGTATAACGTATAACGTATAACGTATAACGTATAACGTATAACGAATAACGTATAACGCGTAACGTATAACGCATAACGTATAACGTATAACGTATAACGTATAACGTATAACGTATAACGTATAACGTATAACGTATAACGTATAACGTATAACGTATAACGTATAACGAATAACGTAGAACGTATAACCTATTACATATTACGTATAACGTATAACGTGTATCGTGTATCCTATGACGTATAACGTATAACGTATAACGTGTAACGTATAACGTATAACGTATAACGTATAACGTATAACGTATAACGTATAACGTATAACGTATTACGTATAACGTATAACGTATAACGTATAACGTGTAACGTATAACGTATAACGTGTGACGTATAACGTATAACGTATAACGTATAACGTATAACGTATAACGTATAACGTATAACGTATAACGTATAACGTATAACGTGTAACGAATAACGTATAACGTGTGACGTATAACGTGTAACGTATAACGTATAACGTATAACGTATAACGTATAACGTATAACGTATAACGTGAAACGTATAACGTATAACGTATAACGTATAACGTATAACGTATAACGTATAACGTATAACGTATAACGTATAACGTATAACGTATAACGTATAACGTATAACGTATAAAGTATAACGTATAACGTATAACGTGTAACGTATAACGTATAACGTGTAACGTATAACGTATAACGTATAACGTGTATTTTGCAAGCTATGACGTATAACGTATAACGTATAACGTATAACGTATAACGTGTAACGAAGAACGTAAACGTAAAACGTATAACGTATAACGTATAACGTATAACGTATAACGTTTAACGTATTACGTATAACGTATAACGTATAACGTATAACGTATAACGTATAACGTATAACGTATAACGTATAACGTATAACGTATAACGTATAACGTATAACGTGTAACGTATAACGTATAATGTGTAACGTCTAACGCATAACGTATAACGTACAACGTGTAACGAAGAACGTATAACGAATAATGTAAAACTTATAACGTATTACATATTACGTATAACGTATAACGTATAACGTATAACGTATAACGTATAACGTATAACGAATAACGTATAACGTGTAACGTATAACGCATAACGTAGAACGTATAACCTATTACATATTACGTATAACGTATAACGTATAACGTATAACGTATAACGTATAACGTATAACGTATAACGTATAACGTATAACGCATAACGTATAACGCATAACGTATAACGTATAACGTATAACGTATAACGTATAACGTATAACGTATAACGTATAACGTATAACGTATAACGTATAACGTATAACGTATAACGTATAACGTATAACGAATAACGTATAACGCGTAACGTATAACGTATAACGTATAACGTATAACGTATAACGTATAACGTATAACGTATAACGTATAACGTATAACGTATAACGAATAACGTATAACGCGTAACGTATAACGCATAACGTATAACGTATAACGTATAACGTATAACGTATAACGTATAACGTATAACGTATAACGTATAACGTATAACGTATAACGTATAAAGTATAACGTATAACGTATAACGTGTAACGTATAACGTATAACGTGTAACGTATAACGTATAACGTATAACGTGTATTTTGCAAGCTATGACGTATAACGTATAACGTATAACGTATAACGTGTAACGAAGAACGTAAACGTAAAACGTATAACGTATAACGTATAACGTATAACGTATAACGTATAACGTATAACGTATAACGTGTAACGAAGAACGTAAACGTAAAACGTATAACGTATAACGTATAACGTATAACGTATAACGTATAACGTATAACGTATAACGTATAACGAATAACGTATAACGTGTAACGTATAACGCATAACGTATAACGTATAACGTATAACGTATAAGAGTATAACGTATAACGTATAACGTATAACGTATAACGTATAACGTATAACGTATAACGAATAACGTAGAACGTATAACCTATTACATATTACGTATAACGTATAACGTGTATCGTGTAACCTATGCCGTATAACGTATAACGTATAACGTATAACGTATAAGGTATAACGTATAACGTATTACGTATAACGTATAACGTATAACGTATAACGTTTAACGTATTACGTATAACGTATAACGTATAACGTATAACGTATAACGTATAACGTATAACGTATAACGTATAACGTATAACGTATAACGTATAACGTATAACGTATAACGTGTAACGTATAACGTATAATGTGTAACGTCTAACGCATAACGTATAACGTACAACGTGTAACGAAGAACGTATAACGAATAATGTAAAACTTATAACGTATTACATATTACGTATAACGTATAACGTATAACGTATAACGTATAACGTATAACGTATAACGAATAACGTATAACGTGTAACGTATAACGCATAACGTAGAACGTATAACCTATTACATATTACGTATAACGTATAACGTATAACGTATAACGTATAACGTATAACGTATAACGTATAACGTATAACGCATAACGTATAACGTATAACGTATAACGTATAACGTATAACGTATAACGTATAACGTATAACGTATAACGTATAACGTATAACGTATAACGTATAACGTATAACGTATAACGTATAACGTATAACGTATAACGAATAACGTATAACGCGTAACGTATATGCATAACGTATAACGTATAACGTATAACGTATAACGTATAACGTATAACGTATAACGTATAACGTATAACGTATAACGTATAACGTATAACGTATAACGTATAACGTATAACGAATAACGTAGAACGTATAACCTATTACATATTACGTATAACGTATAACGTGTATCGTGTATCCTATGACGTATAACGTATAACGTATAACGTGTAACGTATAACGTATAACGTATAACGTATAACGTATAACGTATAACGTATAACGTATAACGTATTACGTATAACGTATAACGTATAACGTATAACGTGTAACGTATAACGTATAACGTGTGACGTATAACGTATAACGTATAACGTATAACGTATAACGTATAACGTATAACGTATAACGTATAACGTATAACGTGTAACGAATAACGTATAACGTGTGACGTATAACGTGTAACGTATAACGTATAACGTATAACGTATAACGTATAACGTATAACGTATAACGTGAAACGTATAACGTATAACGTGTAGCGTATAACGTATAACGTGTAACGAAGAACGTATAACGTATAACGTATAACGTATAACGTATAACGTATAACGTATAACGTATAACGTATAACGTATAACGTATAACGTATTACGTATAACGTGTAACGAAGGACGTATAACGTGTAACGAAGGACGTATAACGTGTAACGAAGGACGTATAACGTACAACGTATAACGTATAACGTATAACGTATAACGTATAACGTATAACTTATAACGTATAACGTATAACGCTTAACGTATAACGTATAACGTTTAACGATAACGTATAACGTATAACGTATAACGTATAACGTATAACGTATAACGTATAACGTGTAACGTATAACGTATAACGTGTGACGTATAACGTATAACGTATAACGTATAACGTATAACGTATAACGTATAACGTATAACGTATAACGTATAACGTGTAACGAATAACGTATAACGTGTGACGTATAACGTGTAACGTATAACGTATAACGTATAACGTATAACGTATAACGTATAACGTATAACGTATAACGTGTAACGTATAACGTATAACGTGTAGCGTATAACGTATAACGTGTGACGTATAACGTATAACGTATAACGTATAACGTATAACGTATAACGTATAACGTATAACGTATAACGTATAACGTATAACGTATAACGTATAACGTATAACGTATAACGTATAACGTATAACGAATAACGTAGAACGTATAACCTATTACATATTACGTATAACGTATAACGTGTATCGTGTATCCTATGACGTATAACGTATAACGTATAACGTGTAACGTATAACGTATAACGTATAACGTATAACGTGTAACGTATAACGCATAACGTATAACGTATTACGTATAACGTATAACGTATAACGTATAACGTATAACGTATAACGTATAACGTATAACGTATAACGTATAACGTATAACGAATAACGTAGAACGTATAACCTATTACATATTACGTATAACGTATAACGTGTATCGTGTATCCTATGACGTATAACGTATAACGTGTATCGTGTATCCTATGACGTATAACGTATAACGTATAACGTATAACGTATAACGTATAACGTATTACGTATAACGTGTAACGTATAACGTATAACGTATAACGTATAACGTGAAACGTATAACGTATAACGTATAAAGTTTAACGTATAACGTATAACGTGTAACGTATAACGTATAACGTGTAACGTATAACGTATAACGTATAACGTGTATTTTGCAAGCTATGACGTATAACGTATAACGTATAACGTATAACGTGTAACGAAGAACGTAAACGTAAAACGTATAACGTATAACGTATAACGTATAACGTATAACGTATAACGTATAACGTATAACGTATAACGAATAACGTATAACGTGTAACGTATAACGCATAACGTATAACGTATAACGTATAACGTATAAGAGTATAACGTATAACGTATAACGTATAACGTATAACGTATAACGTATAACGAATAACGTAGAACGTATAACCTATTACATATTACGTATAACGTATAACGTGTATCGTGTAACCTATGCCGTATAACGTATAACGTATAACGTATAACGTATAAGGTATAACGTATAACGTATTACGTATAACGTATAACGTATAACGTATAACGTTTAACGTATTACGTATAACGTATAACGTATAACGTATAACGTATAACGTATAACGTATAACGTATAACGTATAACGTATAACGTATAACGTATAACGTATAACGTATAACGTATAACGAATAACGTAGAACGTATAACCTATTACATATTACGTATAACGTATAACGTGTATCGTGTATCCTATGACGTATAACGTATAACGTATAACGTGTAACGTATAACGTATAACGTATAACGTATAACGTTTAACGATAACGTATAACGTATAACGTATAACGTATAACGTATAACGTATAACGTATAACGTGTAACGCTTAACGTATAACGTATAACGTTTAACGATAACGTATAACGTATAACGTATAACGTATAACGTATAACGTATAACGTATAACGTGTAACGTATAACGTATAACGTGTGACGTATAACGTATAACGTATAACGTATAACGTATAACGTATAACGTATAACGTATATGCATAACGTATAACGTGTAACGTATAACGCATAACGTAGAACGTATAACCTATTACATATTACGTATAACGTATAACGTATAACGTATAACGTATAACGTATAACGTATAACGTATAACGTATAACGCATAACGTATAACGTATAACGTATAACGTATAACGTATAACGTATAACGTATAACGTATAACGTATAACGTATAACGTATAACGTATAACGTATAACGTATAACGTATAACGTATAACGAATAACGTATAACGCGTAACGTATATGCATAACGTATAACGTATAACGTATAACGTATAACGTATAACGTATAACGTATAACGTATAACGTATAACGTATAACGTATAACGTATAACGTATAACGTATAACGAATAACGTAGAACGTATAACCTATTACATATTACGTATAACGTATAACGTGTATCGTGTATCCTATGACGTATAACGTATAACGTATAACGTGTAACGTATAACGTATAACGTATAACGTATAACGTATAACGTATAACGTATAACGTATAACGTATTACGTATAACGTATAACGTATAACGTATAACGTGTAACGTATAACGTATAACGTGTGACGTATAACGTATAACGTATAACGTATAACGTATAACGTATAACGTATAACGTATAACGTATAACGTATAACGTGTAACGAATAACGTATAACGTGTGACGTATAACGTGTAACGTATAACGTATAACGTATAACGTATAACGTATAACGTATAACGTATAACGTGAAACGTATAACGTATAACGTGTAGCGTATAACGTATAACGTGTAACGAAGAACGTATAACGTATAACGTGTAACGTATAACGTATAACGTATAACGTATAACGTTTAACGATAACGTATAACGTATAACGTATAACGTATAACGTATAACGTATAACGTATAACGTGTAACGCTTAACGTATAACGTATAACGTTTAACGATAACGTATAACGTATAACGTATAACGTATAACGTATAACGTATAACGTATAACGTGTAACGTATAACGTATAACGTGTGACGTATAACGTATAACGTATAACGTATAACGTATAACGTATAACGTATAACGTATAACGTATAACGTATAACGTGTAACGAATAACGTATAACGTGTGACGTATAACGTGTAACGTATAACGTATAACGTATAACGTATAACGTATAACGTATAACGTATAACGTATAACGTGTAACGTATAACGTATAACGTGTAGCGTATAACGTGTGACGTATAACGTATAACGTATAACGTATAACGTATAACGTATAACGTATAACGTATAACGTATAACGTATAACGTATAACGTATAACGTATAACGTATAACGTATAACGTATAACGTATAACGTATAACGAATAACGTAGAACGTATAACCTATTACATATTACGTATAACGTATAACGTGTATCGTGTATCCTATGACGTATAACGTATAACGTATAACGTGTAACGTATAACGTATAACGTATAACGTATAACGTGTAACGTATAACGCATAACGTATAACGTATTACGTATAACGTATAACGTATAACGTATAACGTATAACGTATAACGTATAACGTATAACGTATAACGTATAACGTATAACGAATAACGTAGAACGTATAACCTATTACATATTACGTATAACGTATAACGTGTATCGTGTATCCTATGACGTATAACGTATAACGTGTATCGTGTATCCTATGACGTATAACGTATAACGTATAACGTATAACGTATAACGTATAACGTATTACGTATAACGTGTAACGTATAACGTATAACGTATAACGTATAACGTGAAACGTATAACGTATAACGTGTAGCGTATAACGTATAACGTGTGACGTATAACGTATAACGTATAACGTATAACGTATAACGTATAACGTATAACGTATAACGTATAACGTATAACGTATAACGTATAACGTATAACGTATAACGTATAACGTATAACGTATAACGTATAACGAATAACGTAGAACGTATAACCTATTACATATTACGTATAACGTATAACGTGTATCGTGTATCCTATGACGTATAACGTATAACGTATAACGTGTAACGTATAACGAATAACGTATAACGTATAACGTGTAACGTATAACGCATAACGTATAACGTATAACGTATAACGTATAACGTATAACGTATAACGTATAACGTATAACGTATAACGTATAACGTATAACGAATAACGTATAACGCGTAACGTATAACGCATAACGTATAACGTATAACGTATAACGTATAACGTATAACGTATAACGTATAACGTATAACGTATAACGTATAACGTATAACGTATAACGTATAACGAATAACGTAGAACGTATAACCTATTACATATTACGTATAACGTATAACGTGTATCGTGTATCCTATGACGTATAACGTATAACGTATAACGTGTAACGTATAACGTATAACGTATAACGTATAACGTATAACGTATAACGTATAACGTATTACGTATAACGTATAACGTATAACGTATAACGTGTAACGTATAACGTATAACGTGTGACGTATAACGTATAACGTATAACGTATAACGTATAACGTATAACGTATAACGTATAACGTATAACGTATAACGTGTAACGAATAACGTATAACGTGTGACGTATAACGTGTAACGTATAACGTATAACGTATAACGTATAACGTATAACGTATAACGTATAACGTGAAACGTATAACGTATAACGTATAACGTATAACGTATAACGTATAACGTATAACGTATAACGTATAACGTATAACGTATAACGTATAACGTATAACGTATAACGTATAACGTATAAAGTATAACGTATAACGTATAACGTGTAACGTATAACGTATAACGTGTAACGTATAACGTATAACGTATAACGTGTATTTTGCAAGCTATGACGTATAACGTATAACGTATAACGTATAACGTGTAACGAAGAACGTAAACGTAAAACGTATAACGTATAACGTATAACGTATAACGTGTAACGTATAACGTATAACGTATAACGTATAACGTATAACGTATAACGTATAACGTATAACGAATAACGTATAACGCGTAACGTATAACGCATAACGTATAACGTATAACGTATAACGTATAACGTATAACGTATAACGTATAACGTATAACGTATAACGTATAACGTATAACGTATAACGTATAACGAATAACGTAGAACGTATAACCTATTACATATTACGTATAACGTATAACGTGTATCGTGTATCCTATGACGTATAACGTATAACGTATAACGTGTAACGTATAACGTATAACGTATAACGTATAACGTATAACGTGTAACGTATAACGCATAACGTATAACGTATAACGTATAACGTATAAGAGTATAACGTATAACGTATAACGTATAACGTATAACGTATAACGTATAACGAATAACGTAGAACGTATAACCTATTACATATTACGTATAACGTATAACGTGTATCGTGTAACCTATGCCGTATAACGTATAACGTATAACGTATAACGTATAAGGTATAACGTATAACGTATTACGTATAACGTATAACGTATAACGTATAACGTTTAACGTATTACGTATAACGTATAACGTATAACGTATAACGTATAACGTATAACGTATAACGTATAACGTATAACGTATAACGTATAACGTATAACGTATAACGTGTAACGTATAACGTATAATGTGTAACGTCTAACGCATAACGTATAACGTACAACATGTAACGAAGAACGTATAACGAATAATGTAAAACTTATAACGTATTACATATTACGTATAACGTATAACGTATAACGTATAACGTATAACGTATAACGTATAACGAATAACGTATAACGTGTAACGTATAACGCATAACGTAGAACGTATAACCTATTACATATTACGTATAACGTATAACGTATAACGTATAACGTATAACGTATAACGTATAACGTATAACGTATAACGTATAACGCATAACGTATAACGCATAACGTATAACGTATAACGTATAACGTATAACGTATAACGTATAACGTATAACGTATAACGTATAACGTATAACGTGTAACGTATAACGTATAACGTATAACGAATAACGTATAACGCGTAACGTATAACGCATAACGTATAACGTATAACGTATAACGTATAACGTATAACGTATAACGTATAACGTATAACGTATAACGTATAACGTATAACGTATAACGTATAACGAATAACGTAGAACGTATAACCTATTACATATTACGTATAACGTATAACGTGTATCGTGTATCCTATGACGTATAACGTATAACGTATAACGTGTAACGTATAACGTATAACGTATAACGTATAACGTATAACGTATAACGTATAACGTATAACGTATAACGTATAACGTATAACTTATAACGTATAACGTATAACGCTTAACGTATAACGTATAACGTTTAACGATAACGTATAACGTATAACGTATAACGTATAACGTATAACGTATAACGTATAACGTATAACGTGTAACGTATAACGTGTAACGTGTGACGTATAACGTATAACGTATAACGTATAACGTATAACGTATAACGTATAACGTATAACGTATAACGTATAACGTGTAACGAATAACGTATAACGTGTGACGTATAACGTGTAACGTATAACGTATAACGTATAACGTATAACGTATAACGTAAAACGTATAACGTGTAACGTATAACGTATAACGTGTAGCGTATAACGTATAACGTGTGACGTATAACGTATAACGTATAACGTATAACGTATAACGTATAACGTATAACGTATAACGTATAACGTATAACGTATAACGTATAACGTATAACGTATAACGTATAACGTATAACGTATAACGAATAACGTAGAACGTATAACCTATTACATATTACGTATAACGTATAACGTGTATCGTGTATCCTATGACGTATAACGTATAACGTATAACGTGTAACGTATAACGTATAACGTATAACGTATAACGAATAACGTAGAACGTATAACCTATTACATATTACGTATAACGTATAACGTGTATCGTGTATCCTATGACGTATAACGTATAACGTATAACGTATAACGTGTAACGAATAACGTATAACGTGTGACGTATAACGTGTAACGTATAACGTATAACGTATAACGTATAACGTATAACGTATAACGTATAACGTGAAACGTATAACGTATAACGTGTAGCGTATAACGTATAACGTGTGACGTATAACGTATAACGTATAACGTATAACGTATAACGTATAACGTATAACGTATAACGTATAACGTATAACGTATAACGTATAACGTATAACGTATAACGTATAACGTATAACGTATAACGAATAACGTAGAACGTATAACCTATTACATATTACGTATAACGTATAACGTGTATCGTGTATCCTATGACGTATAACGTATAACGTATAACGTGTAACGTATAACGTATAACGTATAACGTATAACGTGTAACGTATAACGCATAACGTATAACGTATAACGTATAACGTATAACGTATAACGTATAACGTATAACATATAACGTATAACGTATAACGTATAACGTATAACGTATAACGTATAACGTATAACGTATAAAGTATAACGTATAACGTATAACGTGTAACGTATAACGTATAACGTGTAACTTATAACGTATAACGTATAACGTGTATTTTGCAAGCTATGACGTATAACGTATAACGTATAACGTATAACGTGTAACGAAGAACGTAAACGTAAAACGTATAACGTATAACGTATAACGTATAACGTATAACGTATAACGTATAACGTATAACGAATAACGTATAACGTGTAACGTATAACGCATAACGTATAACGTATAACGTATAAGAGTATAACGTATAACGTATAACGTATAACGTATAACGTATAACGTATAACGTATAACGAATAACGTAGAACGTATAACCTATTACATATTACGTATAACGTATAACGTATATCGTGTAACCTATGACGTATAACGTATAACGTATAACGTATAAGGTATAACGTATAACGTATTACGTATAACGTATAACGTATAACGTATAACGTTTAACGTATTACGTATAACGTATAACGTATAACGTATAACGTATAACGTATAACGTATAACGTATAACGTATAACGTATAACGTATAACGTATAACGTATAACGTGTAACGTATAACGTATAATGTGTAACGTCTAACGCATAACGTATAACGTACAACGTGTAACGAAGAACGTATAACGAATAATGTAAAACTTATAACGTATTACATATTACGTATAACGTATAACGTATAACGTATAACGTATAACGTATAACGTATAACGAATAACGTATAACGTGTAACGTATAACGCATAACGTAGAACGTATAACCTATTACATATTACGTATAACGTATAACGTATAACGTATAACGTATAACGTATAACGTATAACGTATAACGTATAACGTATAACGTATAACGTATAACGTATAACGTATAACGTATAACGTATAACGTATAACGTATAACGTATAACGAATAACGTAGAACGTATAACCTATTACATATTACGTATAACGTATAACGTGTATCGTGTATCCTATGACGTATAACGTATAACGTATAACGTGTAACGTATAACGTATAACGTATAACGTATAACGTGTAACGTATAACGCATAACGTATAACGTATAACGTATAACGTATAACGTATAACGTATAACGTATAACGTATAACGTATAACGTATAACGTATAACGAATAACGTATAACGCGTAACGTATAACGCATAACGTATAACGTATAACGTATAACGTATAACGTATAACGTATAACGTATAACGTATAACGTATAACGTATAACGTATAACGTATAACGTATAACGAATAACGTAGAACGTATAACCTATTACATATTACGTATAACGTATAACGTGTATCGTGTATCCTATGACGTATAACGTATAACGTATAACGTGTAACGTATAACGTATAACGTATAACGTATAACGTATAACGTATAACGTATAACGTATTACGTATAACGTATAACGTATAACGTATAACGTGTAACGTATAACGTATAACGTGTGACGTATAACGTATAACGTATAACGTATAACGTATAACGTATAACGTATAACGTATAACGTATAACGTATAACGTATAACGTGTAACGAATAACGTATAACGTGTGACGTATAACGTGTAACGTATAACGTATAACGTATAACGTATAACGTATAACGTATAACGTATAACGTGAAACGTATAACGTATAACGTATAACGTATAACGTATAACGTATAACGTATAACGTATAACGTATAACGTATAACGTATAACGTATAACGTATAACGTATAACGTATAACGTATAAAGTATAACGTATAACGTATAACGTGTAACGTATAACGTATAACGTGTAACGTATAACGTATAACGTATAACGTGTATTTTGCAAGCTATGACGTATAACGTATAACGTATAACGTATAACGTGTAACGAAGAACGTAAACGTAAAACGTATAACGTATAACGTATAACGTATAACGTATAACGTATAACGTATAACGTATAACGTATAACGAATAACGTATAACGTGTAACGTATAACGCATAACGTATAACGTATAACGTATAACGTATAAGAGTATAACGTATAACGTATAACGTATAACGTATAACGTATAACGTATAACGAATAACGTAGAACGTATAACCTATTACATATTACGTATAACGTATAACGTGTATCGTGTAACCTATGCCGTATAACGTATAACGTATAACGTATAACGTATAAGGTATAACGTATAACGTATTACGTATAACGTATAACGTATAACGTATAACGTTTAACGTATTACGTATAACGTATAACGTATAACGTATAACGTATAACGTATAACGTATAACGTATAACGTATAACGTATAACGTATAACGTATAACGTATAACGTGTAACGTATAACGTATAATGTGTAACGTCTAACGCATAACGTATAACGTACAACGTGTAACGAAGAACGTATAACGAATAATGTAAAACTTATAACGTATTACATATTACGTATAACGTATAACGTATAACGTATAACGTATAACGTATAACGTATAACGAATAACGTATAACGTGTAACGTATAACGCATAACGTAGAACGTATAACCTATTACATATTACGTATAACGTATAACGTATAACGTATAACGTATAACGTATAACGTATAACGTATAACGTATAACGTATAACGTATAACGTATAACGTATAACGTATAACGTATAACGTATAACGTATAACGTATAACGAATAACGTAGAACGTATAACCTATTACATATTACGTATAACGTATAACGTGTATCGTGTATCCTATGACGTATAACGTATAACGTATAACGTGTAACGTATAACGTATAACGTATAACGTATAACGTGTAACGTATAACGCATAACGTATAACGTATAACGTATAACGTATAACGTATAACGTATAACGTATAACGTATAACGTATAACGTATAACGTATAACGAATAACGTATAACGCGTAACGTATAACGCATAACGTATAACGTATAACGTATAACGTATAACGTATAACGTATAACGTATAACGTATAACGTATAACGTATAACGTATAACGTATAACGTATAACGAATAACGTAGAACGTATAACCTATTACATATTACGTATAACGTATAACGTGTATCGTGTATCCTATGACGTATAACGTATAACGTATAACGTGTAACGTATAACGTATAACGTATAACGTATAACGTATAACGTATAACGTATAACGTATTACGTATAACGTATAACGTATAACGTATAACGTGTAACGTATAACGTATAACGTGTGACGTATAACGTATAACGTATAACGTATAACGTATAACGTATAACGTATAACGTATAACGTATAACGTATAACGTGTAACGAATAACGTATAACGTGTGACGTATAACGTGTAACGTATAACGTATAACGTATAACGTATAACGTATAACGTATAACGTATAACGTGAAACGTATAACGTATAACGTATAACGTATAACGTATAACGTATAACGTATAACGTATAACGTATAACGTATAACGTATAACGTATAACGTATAACGTATAACGTATAACGTATAAAGTATAACGTATAACGTATAACGTGTAACGTATAACGTATAACGTGTAACGTATAACGTATAACGTATAACGTGTATTTTGCAAGCTATGACGTATAACGTATAACGTATAACGTATAACGTGTAACGAAGAACGTAAACGTAAAACGTATAACGTATAACGTATAACGTATAACGTATAACGTATAACGTATAACGTATAACGTATAAGAGTATAACGTATAACGTATAACGTATAACGTATAACGTATAACGTATAACGAATAACGTAGAACGTATAACCTATTACATATTACGTATAACGTATAACGTGTATCGTGTAACCTATGCCGTATAACGTATAACGTATAACGTATAACGTATAAGGTATAACGTATAACGTATTACGTATAACGTATAACGTATAACGTATAACGTTTAACGTATTACGTATAACGTATAACGTATAACGTATAACGTATAACGTATAACGTATAACGTATAACGTATAACGTATAACGTATAACGTATAACGTATAACGTGTAACGTATAACGTATAATGTGTAACGTCTAACGCATAACGTATAACGTACAACGTGTAACGAAGAACGTATAACGAATAATGTAAAACTTATAACGTATTACATATTACGTATAACGTATAACGTATAACGTATAACGTATAACGTATAACGTATAACGTATAACGAATAACGTATAACGTGTAACGTATAACGCATAACGTAGAACGTATAACCTATTACATATTACGTATAACGTATAACGTATAACGTATAACGTATAACGTATAACGTATAACGTATAACGTATAACGTATAACGTATAACGTATAAAGTATAACGTATAACGTATAACGTGTAACGTATAACGTATAACGTGTAACTTATAACGTATAACGTATAACGTGTATTTTGCAAGCTATGACGTATAACGTATAACGTATAACGTATAACGTGTAACGAAGAACGTAAACGTAAAACGTATAACGTATAACGTATAACGTATAACGTATAACGTATAACGTATAACGTATAACGAATAACGTATAACGTGTAACGTATAACGCATAACGTATAACGTATAACGTATAAGAGTATAACGTATAACGTATAACGTATAACGTATAACGTATAACGTATAACGTATAACGAATAACGTAGAACGTATAACCTATTACATATTACGTATAACGTATAACGTATATCGTGTAACCTATGACGTATAACGTATAACGTATAACGTATAAGGTATAACGTATAACGTATTACGTATAACGTATAACGTATAACGTATAACGTTTAACGTATTACGTATAACGTATAACGTATAACGTATAACGTATAACGTATAACGTATAACGTATAACGTATAACGTATAACGTATAACGTATAACGTATAACGTGTAACGTATAACGTATAATGTGTAACGTCTAACGCATAACGTATAACGTACAACGTGTAACGAAGAACGTATAACGAATAATGTAAAACTTATAACGTATTACATATTACGTATAACGTATAACGTATAACGTATAACGTATAACGTATAACGTATAACGAATAACGTATAACGTGTAACGTATAACGCATAACGTAGAACGTATAACCTATTACATATTACGTATAACGTATAACGTATAACGTATAACGTATAACGTATAACGTATAACGTATAACGTATAACGTATAACGTATAACGTATAACGTATAACGTATAACGTATAACGTATAACGTATAACGTATAACGTATAACGTATAACGAATAACGTAGAACGTATAACCTATTACATATTACGTATAACGTATAACGTGTATCGTGTATCCTATGACGTATAACGTATAACGTATAACGTGTAACGTATAACGTATAACGTATAACGTATAACGTGTAACGTATAACGCATAACGTATAACGTATAACGTATAACGTATAACGTATAACGTATAACGTATAACGTATAACGTATAACGTATAACGTATAACGTATAACGAATAACGTATAACGCGTAACGTATAACGCATAACGTATAACGTATAACGTATAACGTATAACGTATAACGTATAACGTATAACGTATAACGTATAACGTATAACGTATAACGTATAACGTATAACGAATAACGTAGAACGTATAACCTATTACATATTACGTATAACGTATAACGTGTATCGTGTATCCTATGACGTATAACGTATAACGTATAACGTGTAACGTATAACGTATAACGTATAACGTATAACGTATAACGTATAACGTATAACGTATTACGTATAACGTATAACGTATAACGTATAACGTGTAACGTATAACGTATAACGTGTGACGTATAACGTATAACGTATAACGTATAACGTATAACGTATAACGTATAACGTATAACGTATAACGTATAACGTGTAACGAATAACGTATAACGTGTGACGTATAACGTGTAACGTATAACGTATAACGTATAACGTATAACGTATAACGTATAACGTATAACGTGAAACGTATAACGTATAACGTATAACGTATAACGTATAACGTATAACGTATAACGTATAACGTATAACGTATAACGTATAACGTATAACGTATAACGTATAACGTATAACGTATAAAGTATAACGTATAACGTATAACGTGTAACGTATAACGTATAACGTGTAACGTATAACGTATAACGTATAACGTGTATTTTGCAAGCTATGACGTATAACGTATAACGTATAACGTATAACGTGTAACGAAGAACGTAAACGTAAAACGTATAACGTATAACGTATAACGTATAACGTATAACGTATAACGTATAACGTATAACGTATAACGAATAACGTATAACGTGTAACGTATAACGCATAACGTATAACGTATAACGTATAACGTATAAGAGTATAACGTATAACGTATAACGTATAACGTATAACGTATAACGTATAACGAATAACGTAGAACGTATAACCTATTACATATTACGTATAACGTATAACGTGTATCGTGTAACCTATGCCGTATAACGTATAACGTATAACGTATAACGTATAAGGTATAACGTATAACGTATTACGTATAACGTATAACGTATAACGTATAACGTTTAACGTATTACGTATAACGTATAACGTATAACGTATAACGTATAACGTATAACGTATAACGTATAACGTATAACGTATAACGTATAACGTATAACGTATAACGTGTAACGTATAACGTATAATGTGTAACGTCTAACGCATAACGTATAACGTACAACGTGTAACGAAGAACGTATAACGAATAATGTAAAACTTATAACGTATTACATATTACGTATAACGTATAACGTATAACGTATAACGTATAACGTATAACGTATAACGAATAACGTATAACGTGTAACGTATAACGCATAACGTAGAACGTATAACCTATTACATATTACGTATAACGTATAACGTATAACGTATAACGTATAACGTATAACGTATAACGTATAACGTATAACGTATAACGTATAACGTATAACGTATAACGTATAACGTATAACGTATAACGTATAACGTATAACGAATAACGTAGAACGTATAACCTATTACATATTACGTATAACGTATAACGTGTATCGTGTATCCTATGACGTATAACGTATAACGTATAACGTGTAACGTATAACGTATAACGTATAACGTATAACGTGTAACGTATAACGCATAACGTATAACGTATAACGTATAACGTATAACGTATAACGTATAACGTATAACGTATAACGTATAACGTATAACGTATAACGAATAACGTATAACGCGTAACGTATAACGCATAACGTATAACGTATAACGTATAACGTATAACGTATAACGTATAACGTATAACGTATAACGTATAACGTATAACGTATAACGTATAACGTATAACGAATAACGTAGAACGTATAACCTATTACATATTACGTATAACGTATAACGTGTATCGTGTATCCTATGACGTATAACGTATAACGTATAACGTGTAACGTATAACGTATAACGTATAACGTATAACGTATAACGTATAACGTATAACGTATTACGTATAACGTATAACGTATAACGTATAACGTGTAACGTATAACGTATAACGTGTGACGTATAACGTATAACGTATAACGTATAACGTATAACGTATAACGTATAACGTATAACGTATAACGTATAACGTGTAACGAATAACGTATAACGTGTGACGTATAACGTGTAACGTATAACGTATAACGTATAACGTATAACGTATAACGTATAACGTATAACGTGAAACGTATAACGTATAACGTATAACGTATAACGTATAACGTATAACGTATAACGTATAACGTATAACGTATAACGTATAACGTATAACGTATAACGTATAACGTATAACGTATAAAGTATAACGTATAACGTATAACGTGTAACGTATAACGTATAACGTGTAACGTATAACGTATAACGTATAACGTGTATTTTGCAAGCTATGACGTATAACGTATAACGTATAACGTATAACGTGTAACGAAGAACGTAAACGTAAAACGTATAACGTATAACGTATAACGTATAACGTATAACGTATAACGTATAACGTATAACGTATAACGAATAACGTATAACGTGTAACGTATAACGCATAACGTATAACGTATAACGTATAACGTATAAGAGTATAACGTATAACGTATAACGTATAACGTATAACGTATAACGTATAACGAATAACGTAGAACGTATAACCTATTACATATTACGTATAACGTATAACGTGTATCGTGTAACCTATGCCGTATAACGTATAACGTATAACGTATAACGTATAAGGTATAACGTATAACGTATTACGTATAACGTATAACGTATAACGTATAACGTTTAACGTATTACGTATAACGTATAACGTATAACGTATAACGTATAACGTATAACGTATAACGTATAACGTATAACGTATAACGTATAACGTATAACGTATAACGTGTAACGTATAACGTATAATGTGTAACGTCTAACGCATAACGTATAACGTACAACGTGTAACGAAGAACGTACAACGTGTAACGAAGAACGTATAACGAATAATGTAAAACTTATAACGTATTACATATTACGTATAACGTATAACGTATAACGTATAACGTATAACGTATAACGTATAACGAATAACGTATAACGTGTAACGTATAACGCATAACGTAGAACGTATAACCTATTACATATTACGTATAACGTATAACGTATAACGTATAACGTATAACGTATAACGTATAACGTATAACGTATAACGTATAACGCATAACGTATAACGCATAACGTATAACGTATAACGTATAACGTATAACGTATAACGTATAACGTATAACGTATAACGTATAACGTATAACGTATAACGTATAACGTATAACGTATAACGAATAACGTATAACGCGTAACGTATAACGCATAACGTATAACGTATAACGTATAACGTATAACGTATAACGTATAACGTATAACGTATAACGTATAACGTATAACGTATAACGTATAACGTATAACGAATAACGTAGAACGTATAACCTATTACATATTACGTATAACGTATAACGTGTATCGTGTATCCTATGACGTATAACGTATAACGTATAACGTGTAACGTATAACGTATAACGTATAACGTATAACGTATAACGTATAACGTATAACGTATAACGTATAACGTATAACGTATAACTTATAACGTATAACGTATAACGCTTAACGTATAACGTATAACGTTTAACGATAACGTATAACGTATAACGTATAACGTATAACGTATAACGTATAACGTATAACGTATAACGTGTAACGTATAACGTGTAACGTGTGACGTATAACGTATAACGTATAACGTATAACGTATAACGTATAACGTATAACGTATAACGTATAACGTATAACGTGTAACGAATAACGTATAACGTGTGACGTATAACGTGTAACGTATAACGTATAACGTATAACGTATAACGTATAACGTATAACGTATAACGTGTAACGTATAACGTATAACGTGTAGCGTATAACGTATAACGTGTGACGTATAACGTATAACGTATAACGTATAACGTATAACGTATAACGTATAACGTATAACGTATAACGTATAACGTATAACGTATAACGTATAACGTATAACGTATAACGTATAACGTATAACGTATAACGTATAACGAATAACGTAGAACGTATAACCTATTACATATTACGTATAACGTATAACGTGTATCGTGTATCCTATGACGTATAACGTATAACGTATAACGTGTAACGTATAACGTATAACGTATAACGTATAACGTGTAACGTATAACGCATAACGTATAACGTATTACGTATAACGTATAACGTATAACGTATAACGTATAACGTATAACGTATAACGTATAACGTATAACGTATAACGTATAACGAATAACGTAGAACGTATAACCTATTACATATTACGTATAACGTATAACGTGTATCGTGTATCCTATGACGTATAACGTATAACGTATAACGTATAACGTGTAACGAATAACGTATAACGTGTGACGTATAACGTGTAACGTATAACGTATAACGTATGACGTATAACGTATAACGTATAACGTATAACGTGAAACGTATAACGTATAACGTGTAGCGTATAACGTATAACGTGTGACGTATAACGTATAACGTATAACGTATAACGTATAACGTATAACGTATAACGTATAACGTATAACGTATAACGTATAACGTATAACGTATAACGTATAACGTATAACGTATAACGTATAGCGTATAACGAATAACGTAGAACGTATAACCTATTACATATTACGTATAACGTATAACGTGTATCGTGTATCCTATGACGTATAACGTATAACGTATAACGTGTAACGTATAACGTATAACGTATAACGTATAACGTGTAACGTATAACGCATAACGTATAACGTATAACGTATAACGTATAACGTATAACGTATAACGTATAACGTATAACGTATAACGTATAACGTATAACGTATAACGTATAACGTATAACGTATAACGTATAACGTATAAAGTATAACGTATAACGTATAACGTGTAACGTATAACGTATAACGTGTAACTTATAACGTATAACGTATAACGTGTATTTTGCAAGCTATGACGTATAACGTATAACGTATAACGTATAACGTGTAACGAAGAACGTAAACGTAAAACGTATAACGTATAACGTATAACGTATAACGTATAACGTATAACGTATAACGTATAACGAATAACGTATAACGTGTAACGTATAACGCATAACGTATAACGTATAACGTATAAGAGTATAACGTATAACGTATAACGTATAACGTATAACGTATAACGTATAACGTATAACGAATAACGTAGAACGTATAACCTATTACATATTACGTATAACGTATAACGTGTATCGTGTAACCTATGACGTATAACGTATAACGTATAACGTATAAGGTATAACGTATAACGTATTACGTATAACGTATAACGTATAACGTATAACGTTTAACGAATTACGTATAACGTATAACGTATAACGTATAACGTATAACGTATAACGTATAACGTATAACGTATAACGTATAACGTATAACGTATAACGTATAACGTGTAACGTATAACGTATAATGTGTAACGTCTAACGCATAACGTATAACGTACAACGTGTAACGAAGAACGTATAACGAATAATGTAAAACTTATAACGTATTACATATTACGTATAACGTATAACGTATAACGTATAACGTATAACGTATAACGTATAACGAATAACGTATAACGTGTAACGTATAACGCATAACGTAGAACGTATAACCTATTACATATTACGTATAACGTATAACGTATAACGTATAACGTATAACGTATAACGTATAACGTATAACGTATAACGTATAACGTATAACGTATAACGTATAACGTAGAACGTATAACGTATAACGTATTACGTATAACGTATAACGTATAGCGTATAACGTATAACGTATAACGTATAACGTATAACGTATAACGTATAACGTATAACGAATAACGTATAACGCGTAACGTATAACGCATAACGTATAACGTATAACGTATAACGTATAACGTATAACGTATAACGTATAACGTATAACGTATAACGTATAACGTATAACGTATAACGTATAACGAATAACGTAGAACGTATAACCTATTACATATTACGTATAACGTATAACGTGTATCGTGTATCCTATGACGTATAACGTATAACGTATAACGTGTAACGTATAACGTATAACGTATAACGTATAACGTATAACGTATAACGTATAACGTATTACGTATAACGTATAACGTATAACGTATAACGTGTAACGTATAACGTATAACGTGTGACGTATAACGTATAACGTATAACGTATAACGTATAACGTATAACGTATAACGTATAACGTATAACGTATAACGTATAACGTGTAACGAATAACGTATAACGTGTGACGTATAACGTGTAACGTATAACGTATAACGTATAACGTATAACGTATAACGTATAACGTATAACGTGAAACGTATAACGTATAACGTGTAGCGTATAACGTATAACGTGTAACGAAGAACGTATAACGTATAACGTATAACGTATAACGTATAACGTATAACGTATAACGTATAACGTATAACGTATAACGTATAACGTATTACGTATAACGTGTAACGAAGGACGTATAACGTGTAACGAAGGACGTATAACGTACAACGTATAACGTATAACGTATAACGTATAACGTATAACGTATAACGTATAACTTATAACGTATAACGTATAACGCTTAACGTATAACGTATAACGTTTAACGATAACGTATAACGTATAACGTATAACGTATAACGTATAACGTATAACGTATAACGTGTAACGTATAACGTATAACGTGTGACGTATAACGTATAACGTATAACGTATAACGTATAACGTATAACGTATAACGTATAACGTATAACGTATAACGTATAACGTGTAACGAATAACGTATAACGTGTGACGTATAACGTGTAACGTATAACGAATAACGTATAACGTATAACGTATAACGTATAACGTATAACGTGTAACGTATAACGTATAACGTGTAGCGTATAACGTATAACGTGTGACGTATAACGTATAACGTATAACGTATAACGTATAACGTATAACGTATAACGTATAACGTATAACGTATAACGTATAACGTATAACGTATAACGTATAACGTATAACGTATAACGTATAACGAATAACGTATAACGTATTACGTATAACGTATAACGTGTAACGTATAACGTGTAACGTATAACGTATAACGTGTGACGTATAACGTATAACGTATAACGTATAACGTATAACGTATAACGTATAACGTATAACGTATAACGTATAACGTGTAACGTATAACGCATAACGTATAACGTATAACGTATAACGTATAACGTATAATGTATAACGTATAACGTATAACGTATAACGTATAACGTATAACGTATAACGTATAACGTATAAAGTATAACGTATAACGTATAACGTGTAACGTATAACGTATAACGTGTAACGTATAACGTATAACGTGTAACGTATAACGTATAACGTATAACGTGTGTTTTGCAAGCTATGACGTATAACGTATAACGTATAACGTATAACGTGTAACGAAGAACGTAAACGTAAAACGTATAACGTATAACGTATAACGTATAACGTATAACGTATAACGTATAACGTATAACGTATAACGAATAACGTATAACGTGTAACGTATAACGCATAACGTATAACGTATAACGTATAACGTATAAGAGTATAACGTATAACGTATTACGTATAACGTATAACGTATAACGTATAACGAATAACGTAGAACGTATAACCTATTACATATTACGTATAACGTATAACGTGTATCGTGTAACCTATGTCGTATAACGTATAACGTATAACGTATAACGTATAAGGTATAACGTATAACGTATTACGTATAACGTATAACGTAAAACGTATAACGTTTAACGTATTACGTATAACGTATAACGTATAACGTATAACGTATAACGTATAACGTATAACGTATAACGTATAACGTATAACGTATAACGTATAACGTATAACGTGTAACGTATAACGTATAATGTGTAACGTCTAACGCATAACGTATAACGTACAACGTGTAACGAAGAACGTATAACGAATAATGTAAAACTTATAACGTATTACATATTACGTATAACGTATAACGTGTATCGTGTATCCTATGACGTATAACGTACAACGTATAACGTGTAACGTATAACGTATAACGTATAACGTATAACGTATAACGTATAACGTATAACGTATTACGTATAACGTATAACGTATAACGTATAACGTGTAACGTATAACGTATAACGTATAACGTATTACGTATAACGTGTAACGAAGGACGTATAACGTGTAACGAAGGACGTATAACGTACAACGTATAACGTATAACGTATAACGTATAACGTATTACGTATAACGTGTAACGAAGGACGTATAACGTGTAACGAAGGACGTATAACGTACAACGTATAACGTATAACGTATAACGTATAACGTATAACGTATAACTTATAACGTATAACGTATAACGCTTAACGTATAACGTATAACGTTTAACGATAACGTATAACGTATAACGTATAACGTATAACGTATAACGTATAACGTATAACGAATAACGTAGAACGTATAACCTATTACATATTACGTATAACGTATAACGTGTATCGTGTATCCTATGACGTATAACGTACAACGTATAACGTGTAACGTATAACGTATAACGTATAACGTATAACGTATAACGTATAACGTGTAACGTATTACGTATAACGTATAACGTATAACGTATAACGTGTAACGTATAACGTATAACGTGTGACGTATAACGTATAACGTATAACGTATAACGTATAACGTATAACGTATAACGTATAAAGTATAACGTATAACGTATAACGTGTAACGAATAACGTATAACGTGTGACGTATAACGTGTAACGTATAACGTATAACGTATAACGTATAACGTATAACGTATAACGTATAACGTATAACGTGAAACGTATAACGTATAACGTGTAGCGTATAACGTATAACGTGTAACGAAGAACGTATAACGTATAACGTATAACGTATAACGTATAACGTATAACGTATAACGTATAACGTATAACGTATAACGTATTACGTATAACGTGTAACGAAGGACGTATAACGTGTAACGAAGGACGTATAACGTACAACGTATAACGTATAACGTATAACGTATAACGTATAACGTATAACTTATAACGTATAACGTATAACGCTTAACGTATAACGTATAACGTTTAACGATAACGTATAACGTATAACGTATAACGTATAACGTATAACGTATAACGTATAACGTATAACGTGTAACGTATAACGTATAACGTGTGACGTATAACGTATAACGTATAACGTATAACGTATAACGTATAATGTATAACGTATAACGTATAACGTATAACGTGTAACGAATAACGTATAACGTGTGACGTATAACGTGTAACGTATAACGTATAACGTATAACGTATAACGTATAACGTATAACGTATAACCTATAACGTATAACGTATAACGTATAACGTATAACGTATAACGTGTAACGAATAACGTATAACGTGTGACGTATAACGTGTAACGTATAACGTATAACGTATAACGTATAACGTATAACGTATAACGTATAACGTGAAACGTATAACGTATAACGTGTAGCGTATAACGTATAACGTGTAACGAAGAACGTATAACGTATAACGTATAACGTATGACGTATAACGTATAACGTATAACGTATAACGTATAACGTATAACGTATAACGTATTACGTATAACGTGTAACGAAGGACGTATAACGTGTAACGAAGGACGTATAACGTACAACGTATAACGTATAACGTATAACGTATAACGTATAACGTATAACTTATAACGTATAACGTATAACGCTTAACGTATAACGTATAACGTTTAACGATAACGTATAACGTATAACGTATAACGTATAACGTATAACGTATAACGTATAACGTGTAACGTATAACGTATAACGTGTGACGTATAACGTATAACGTATAACGTATAACGTATAACGTATAATGTATAACGTATAACGTATAACGTATAACGTGTAACGAATAACGTATAACGTGTGACGTATAACGTGTAACGTATAACGTATAACGTATAACGTATAAGGTATAACGTATAACGTATAACGTGTAACGTATAACGTATAACGTGTAGCGTATAACGTATAACGTGTGACGTATAACGTATAACGTATATCGTATAACGTATAACGTATAACGTATAACGTATAACGTATAACGTATAACGTATAACGTATAACGTATAACGTATAACGTATAACGTATAACGTATAACGTATAACGAATAACGTAGAACGTATAACCAATTACATATTACGTATAACGTATAACGTGTATCGTGTATCCTATGACGTATAACGTATAACGTATAACGTGTAACGTATAACGTATAACGTATAACGTATAACGTGTAACGTATAACGCATAACGTATAACGTATTACGTATAACGTATAACGTATAACGTATAACGTATAACGTATAACGTATAACGTATAACGTATAACGTATAACGTATAACGAATAACGTAGAACGTATAACCTATTACATATTACGTATAACGTATAACGTGTATCGTGTATCCTATGACGTATAACGTATAACGTATAACGTATAACGTATAACGTATAACGTATTACGTATAACGTGTAACGTATAACGTATAACGTATAACGTATAACGTATAACGTATAACGTATAACGTATAACGTGTAACGTAAAACGTATAACGTATAACGTATAACTTATAACGTATAACGTATAACGTATAACGTATAACGTATAACGTATAACGTGTAACGAATAACGTATAACGTGTGACGTATAACGTGTAACGTATAACGTATAACGTATAACGTATAACGTATAACGTATAACGTATAACGTGAAACGTATAACGTATAACGTGTAGCGTATAACGTATAACGTGTGACGTATAACGTATAACGTATAACGTATAACGTATAACGTATAACGTATAACGTATAACGTATAACGTATAACGTATAACGTATAACGTATAACGTATAACGTATAACGTATAACGTATAACGTATAACGAATAACGTAGAACGTATAACCTATTACATATTACGTATAACGTATAACGTGTATCGTGTATCCTATGACGTATAACGTATAACGTATAACGTGTAACGTATAACGTATAACGTATAACGTATAACGTGTAACGTATAACGCATAACGTATAACGTATAACGTATAACGTATAACGTATAACGTATAACGTATAACGTATAACGTATAACGTATAACGTATAACGTATAACGTATAACGTATAACGTATAAAGTATAACGTATAACGTATAACGTGTAACGTATAACGTATAACGTGTAACGTATAACGTATAACGTATAACGTGTATTTTGCAAGCTATGACGTATAACGTATAACGTATAACGTATAACGTGTAACGAAGAACGTAAACGTAAAACGTATAACGTATAACGTATAACGTATAACGTATAACGTATAACGTATAACGTATAACGTATAACGAATAACGTATAACGTGTAACGTATAACGCATAACGTATAACGTATAACGTATAACGTATAAGAGTATAACGTATAACGTATAACGTATAACGTATAACGTATAACGTATAACGAATAACGTAGAACGTATAACCTATTACATATTACGTATAACGTATAACGTGTATCGTGTATCCTATGACGTATAACGTATAACGTATAACGTATAACGTATAACGTATAACGTATTACGTATAACGTGTAACGTATAACGTATAACGTATAACGTATAACGTATAACGTATAACGTATAACGTGTAACGTAAAACGTATAACGTATAACGTATAACTTATAACGTATAACGTATAACGTATAACGTATAACGTATAACGTATAACGTATAACGTGTAACGAATAACGTATAACGTGTGACGTATAACGTGTAACGTATAACGTATAACGTATAACGTATAACGTATAACGTATAACGTATAACGTGAAACGTATACCGTATAACGTGTAGCGTATAACGTATAACGTGTGACGTATAACGTATAACGTATAACGTATAACGTATAACGTATAACGTATAACGTATAACGTATAACGTATAACGTATAACGTATAACGTATAACGTATAACGTATAACGTATAACGTATAACGTATAACGAATAACGTAGAACGTATAACCTATTACATATTACGTATAACGTATAACGTGTATCGTGTATCCTATGACGTATAACGTATAACGTATAACGTGTAACGTATAACGTATAACGTATAACGTATAACGTGTAACGTATAACGTATAACGTGTAACGTATAACGCATAACGTATAACGTATAACGTATAACGTATAACGTATAACGTATAACGTATAACGTATAACGTATAACGTATAACGTATAACGTATAACGTATAACGTATAACGTATAAAGTATAACGTATAACGTATAACGTGTAACGTATAACGTATAACGTGTAACGTATAACGTATAACGTATAACGTGTATTTTGCAAGCTATGACGTATAACGTATAACGTATAACGTATAACGTGTAACGAAGAACGTAAACGTAAAACGTATAACGTATAACGTATAACGTATAACGTATAACGTATAACGTATAACGTATAACGAATAACGTATAACGTGTAACGTATAACGCATAACGTATAACGTATAACGTATAACGTATAAGAGTATAACGTATAACGTATAACGTATAACGTATAACGTATAACGTATAACGAATAACGTAGAACGTATAACCTATTACATATTACGTATAACGTATAACGTGTATCGTGTAACCTATGACGTATAACGTATAACGTATAACGTATAAGGTATAACGTATAACGTATTACGTATAACGTATAACGTATAACGTATAACGTTTAACGTATTACGTATAACGTATAACGTATAACGTATAACGTATAACGTAAAACGTATAACGTATAGCGTATAACGTATAACGTATAACGTATAACGTATAACGTGTAACGTATAACGTATAATGTGTAACGTCTAACGCATAACGTATAACGTACAACGTGTAACGAAGAACGTATAACGAATAATGTAAAACTTATAACGTATTACATATTACGTATAACGTATAACGTATAACGTATAACGTATAACGTATAACGTATAACGAATAACGTATAACGTGTAACGTATAACGCATAACGTAGAACGTATAACCTATTACATATTACGTATAACGTATAACGTATAACGTATAACGTATAACGTATAACGTATAACGTATAACGTATAACGTATAACGTATAACGTATAACGTATAACGTATAACGTATAACGTATAACGTATAACGTATAACGTATAACGTATAACGTATAACGTATAACGTATAACGTATAACGTATAACGTATAACGTATAACGTATAACGTATAACGTATAACGTATAACGTATAACGTATAACGTATAACGTATAACGTATAACGTATAACTTATAACGTATAACGTATAACGCTTAACGTATAACGTATAACGTTTAACGATAACGTATAACGTATAACGTATAACGTATAACGTATAACGTATAACGTATAACGTGTAACGTATAACGTATAACGTGTGACGTATAACGTATAACGTATAACGTATAACGTATAACGTATAACGTATAACGTATAACGTATAACGTATAACGTATAACGTGTAACGAATAACGTATAACGTGTGACGTATAACGTGTAACGTATAACGTATAACGTATAACGTATAACGTATAACGTATAACGTATAACGTGTAACGTATAACGTATAACGTGTAGCGTATAACGTATAACGTGTGACGTATAACGTATAACGTATAACGTATAACGTATAACGTATAACGTATAACGTATAACGTATAACGTATAACGTATAACGTATAACGTATAACGTATAACGTATAACGTATAACGTATAACGTATAACGTATAACGAATAACGTAGAACGTATAACCTATTACATATTACGTATAACGTATAACGTGTATCGTGTATCCTATGACGTATAACGTATAACGCTTAACGTATAACGTATAACGTTTAACGATAACGTATAACGTATAACGTATAACGTATAACGTATAACGTATAACGTATAACGTGTAACGTATAACGTGTAACGTATAACGTATAACGTGTGACGTATAACGTATAACGTATAACGTATAACGTATAACGTATAACGTATAACGTATAACGTATAACGTATAACGTGTAACGAATAACGTATAACGTGTGACGTATAACGTGTAACGTATAACGTATAACGTATAACGTATAACGTATAACGTATAACGTATTACGTATAACGTATAACGTATTACGTATAACGTATAACGTATAACGTATAACGTATAACGTATAACGTATAACGTATAACGTATAACGTATAACGTATAACGTATAACGTATAACGTGTAACGTATAACGTGTAACGTATAACGTATAACGTGTGACGTATAACGTATAACGTATAACGTATAACGTATAACGTATAACGTATAACGTATAACGTATAACGTATAACGTGTAACGAATAACGTATAACGTGTGACGTATAACGTGTAACGTATAACGTATAACGTATAACGTATAACGTATAACGTATAACGTATTACGTATAACGTATAACGTATTACGTATAACGTATAACGTATAACGTATAACGTATAACGTATAACGTATAACGTATAACGTATAACGAATAACGTATAACGTGTAACGTATAACGTGTAACGTATAACGTATAACGTGTGACGTATAACGTATAACGTATAACGTATAACGTATAACGTATAAAGTATAACGTATAACGTATAACGTGTAACGAATAACGTATAACGTGTGACGTATAACGTATAACGTATAACGTATAACGTATAACGTATTACGTATAACGTATAACGTATAACGTATAACGTATTACGTATAACGTATAACGTATAACGTATAACGTATAACGTATAACGTATAACGTATAACGTATAACGTATAACGTATAACGTATAACGTGTAACGTATAACGTATAATGTGTAATGTATAACGTATAACGTGTAACGTATAACGTATAACGTATAACGTATAACGAATAACGTATAACCCGTAACGTATAACGAATAACGTATAACGCGTAACGTATTACGCATAACGTATAACGTATAACGTATAACGTATAACGTATAACGTATAACGTATAACGTATAACGTATAACGTATAACGTATAACGTATAACGTATAACGTATAACGTATAACGAATAACGTAGAACGTATAACCTATTACATATTACGTATAACGTATAACGTGTATCGTGTATCCTATGACGTATAACGTATAACGTGTATCGTGTATCCTATGACGTATAACGTATAACGTATAACATGTAACGTATAACGTATAACGTATAACGTATAACGTATAACGTATAACGTATAACGTATTACGTATAACGTATAACGTATAACGTATAACGTATAACGTATAACGTATAACGTGTAACGTATAACGTATAACGAATAATGTAAAACTTATAACGTATAACGTATAACGTATAACGTATAACGTATAACGTATAACGAATAACGTATAACGTGTAACGTATAACGCATAACGTAGAACGTATAACCTATTACATATTACGTATAACGTATAACGTATAACGTATAACGTATAACGTATAACGTATAACGTATAACGTATAACGTATAACGTATAACGAATAACGTAGAACGTATAACCTATTACATATTACGTATAACGTATAACGTGTATCGTGTATCCTATGACGTATAACGTATAACGTATAACGTATAACGTATAACGTATAACGTATAACGTATAACGTATAACGAATAACGTAGAACGTATAACCTATTACATATTACGTATAACGTATAACGTATAACGTATAACGTATAACGTATAACGTATAACGTATAACGTATAACGTATAACGTATAACGTATAACGTATAACGAATAACGTAGAACGTATAACCTATTACATATTACGTATTACGTATAACGTATAACGTATAACGTATAACGTATAACGTATAACGTATAACGTGTAACGTATAACGTATAACGAATAATGTAAAACTTATAACGTATAACGTATAACGTATAACGTATAACGTATAACGTATAACGTATAACGAATAACGTATAACGTGTAACGTATAACGCATAACGTAGAACGTATAACCTATTACATATTACGTATAACGTATAACGTATAACGTATAACGTATAACGTATAACGTATAACGTATAACGTATAACGTATAACGTATAACGTATAACGTATAACGTATAACGTATAACGTATAACGTATAACGTATAACGTATAACGTATAACGTATAACGTATAACGTATAACGTATAACGTATAACGTGTAACGTATAACGTATAATGTGTAACGTATAACGTATAACGTGTAACGTATAACGTATAACGTATATCGTGTATCGTGTAAGCTATGACGTATAACGTATAACGTATAACGTGAATCGTGTAAGCTATGACGTATAACGTATAACGTGTAACGTATAACGTATAACGTGTATCGTGTAAGCTATGACGTATAACGTATAACGTATAACGTATAACGTGTAACGTATAACGTATAATGTGTAACGTCTAACGCATAACGTATAACGTACAACGTGTAACGAAGAACGTATAACGAATAATGTAAAACTTATAACGTATTACATATTACGTATAACGTATAACGTATAACGTATAACGTATAACGTATAACGTATAACGAATAACGTATAACGTGTAACGTATAACGCATAACGTAGAACGTATAACCTATTACATATTACGTATAACGTATAACGTATAACGTATAACGTATAACGTATAACGTATAACGTATAACGTATAACGTATAACGTATAACGTATAACGTATAACGTATAACGTATAACGTATAACGTATAACGTATAACGTATAACGTATAACGTATAACGTATAACGTATAACGTATAACGTATAACGTATAACGTATAACGTATAACGTATAACGTATAACGTATAACGTATAACGTATAACGTATAACGTATAACGTATAACGTATAACGTATAACTTATAACGTATAACGTATAACGCTTAACGTATAACGTATAACGTTTAACGATAACGTATAACGTATAACGTATAACGTATAACGTATAACGTATAACGTATAACGTGTAACGTATAACGTATAACGTGTGACGTATAACGTATAACGTATAACGTATAACGTATAACGTATAACGTATAACGTATAACGTATAACGTATAACGTATAACGTGTAACGAATAACGTATAACGTGTGACGTATATCGTGTAACGTATAACGTATAACGTATAACGTATAACGTATAACGTATAACGTATAACGTGTAACGTATAACGTATAACGTGTAGCGTATAACGTATAACGTGTGACGTATAACGTATAACGTATAACGTATAACGTATAACGTATAACGTATAACGTATAACGTATAACGTATAACGTATAACGTATAACGTATAACGTATAACGTATAACGTATAACGTATAACGTATAACGTATAACGAATAACGTAGAACGTATAACCTATTACATATTACGTATAACGTATAACGTGTATCGTGTATCCTATGACGTATAACGTATAACGCTTAACGTATAACGTATAACGTTTAACGATAACGTATAACGTATAACGTATAACGTATAACGTATAACGTATAACGTATAATGTGTAACGTATAACGTGTAACGTATAACGTATAACGTGTGACGTATAACGTATAACGTATAACGTATAACGTATAACGTATAACGTATAACGTATAACGTATAACGTATAACGTGTAACGAATAACGTATAACGTGTGACGTATAACGTGTAACGTATAACGTATAACGTATAACGTATAACGTATAACGTATAACGTATTACGTATAACGTATAACGTATAACGTATAACGTATAACGTATAACGTATAACGTATAACGTTTAACGATAACGTATAACGTATAACGTATAACGTATAACGTATAACGTATAACGTATAACGTATAACGTATAACGTGTAACGTATAACGTGTAACGTATAACGTATAACGTGTGACGTATAACGTATAACGTATAACGTATAACGTATAACGTATAAAGTATAACGTATAACGTATAACGTGTAATAACGAATAACGTATAACGTGTGACGTATAACGTATAACGTATAACGTATAACGTATAACGTATTACGTATAACGTATAACGTATAACGTATAACGTATTACGTATAACGTATAACGTATAACGTATAACGTATAACGTATAACGTATAACGTATAACGTATAACGTATAACGTATAACGTATAACGTGTAACGTATAACGTATAATGTGTAATGTATAACGTATAACGTGTAACGTATAACGTATAACGTATAACGTATAACGAATAACGTATAACCCGTAACGTATAACGAATAACGTATAACGCGTAACGTATTACGCATAACGTATAACGTATAACGTATAACGTATAACGTATAACGTATAACGTATAACGTATAACGTATAACGTATAACGTATAACGTATAACGTATAACGTATAACGTATAACGTATAACGAATAACGTAGAACGTATAACCTATTACATATTACGTATAACGTATAACGTGTATCGTGTATCCTATGACGTATAACGTATAACGTGTATCGTGTATCCTATGACGTATAACGTATAACGTATAACATGTAACGTATAACGTATAACGTATAACGTATAACGTATAACGTATAACGTATAACGTATTACGTATAACGTATAACGTATAACGTATAACGTATAACGTATAACGTATAACGTGTAACGTATAACGTATAACGAATAATGTAAAACTTATAACGTATAACGTATAACGTATAACGTATAACGTATAACGTATAACGAATAACGTATAACGTGTAACGTATAACGCATAACTTAGAACGTATAACCTATTACATATTGCGTATAACGTATAACGTATAACGTATAACGTATAACGTATAACGTATAACGTATAACGTATAACGTATAACGTATAACGTATAACGAATAACGTAGAACGTATAACCTATTACATATTACGTATAACGTATAACGTGTATCGTGTATCCTATGACGTATAACGTATAACGTATAACGTATAACGTATAACGTATAACGTATAACGTATAACGTATAACGAATAACGTAGAACGTATAACCTATTACATATTACGTATAACGTATAACGTATAACGTATAACGTATAACGTATAACGTATAACGTATAACGTATAACGTATAACGTATAACGAATAACGTAGAACGTATAACCTATTACATATTACGTATTACGTATAACGTATAACGTATAACGTATAACGTATAACGTATAACGTATAACGTGTAACGTATAACGTATAACGAATAATGTAAAACTTATAACGTATAACGTATAACGTATAACGTATAACGTATAACGTATAACGAATAACGTATAACGTGTAACGTATAACGCATAACGTAGAACGTATAACCTATTACATATTACGTATAACGTATAACGTATAACGTATAACGTATAACGTATAACGTATAACTAATAACGTATAACGTATAACGTATAACGTATAACGTATAACGTATAACGTATAACGTATAACGTATAACGTATAACGTATAACGTATAACGTATAACGTATAACGTATAACGTATAACGTATAACGTGTAACGTATAACGTATAATGTGTAACGTATAACGTATAACGTGTAACGTATAACGTATAACGTATATCGTGTATCGTGTAAGCTATGACGTATAACGTATAACGTATAACGTGTATCGTGTAAGCTATGACGTATAACGTATAACGTGTAACGTATAACGTATAACGTGTATCGTGTAAGCTATGACGTATAACGTATAACGTGTAACGTATAACGTATAACGTGTATCGTGTAAGCTATGACGTATAACGTATAACGTATAACGTATAACGTGTAACTTATAACGTGTAACGTATAACGTATAACGTATAACGTATAACGTATAACGTATAACGTATAACGTATAACGTATAACGTATAACGTATAACGTATAACGTATAACGTATAACGTATAACGTATAACGTATAACGTATAACGTATAACGTATAACGTATAACGTATAACGTATAACGTATAACGTATAACGTATAACGTATAACGTATAACGTATAACGTATAACGTATAACGTATAACGTATAACGTATAACGTATAACGCATAACGTATAACGTATAACGTATAACGTATAACGAATAACGTATAACGTATAACGTATAACGTATAACGTATAACGTATAACGTATAACGTATAACGTATAACGTATAACGTATAACGTATAACGTATAACCTATAACGTATAACGTATAACGTATAACGTATAACGTATAACGAATAACGTATAACGCGTAACGTATAACGCATAACGTATAACGCATAACGTATAACGTATAACGTATAACGTATAACGTATAACGTATAACGTATAACGTATAACGAATAACGTAGAACGTATAACCTATTACATATTACGTATAACGTATAACGTGTATCGTGTATCCTATGACGTATAACGTATAACGTATAACGTGTAACGTATAACGTATAACGTATAACGTATAACGTATAACGTATAACGTATAACGTATAACGTATAACGTATAACGTATAACGTATAACGTATAACGTATAACGTGTAACGTATAACGTATAATGTGTAACGTATAACGTATAACGTGTAACGTATAACGTATAACGTATAACGTATAACGTGTAACGAAGAACGTATAACGTATAACGTATAACGTATAACGTATAACGTATAACGTATTACGTATAACGTGTAACGAAGGACGTATAACATGTAACGAAGGACGTATAACGTACAACGTATAACGTATAACGTATAACGTATAACGTATAACGTATAACGTATAACTTATAACGTATAACGTATAACGCTTAACGTATAACGTATAACGTTTAACGATAACGTATAACGTATAACGTATAACGTATAACGTATAACGTATAACGTATAACGTGTAACGTATAACGTATAACGTGTGACGTATAACGTATAACGTATAACGTATAACGTATAACGTATAACGTATAACGTATAACGTATAACGTATAACGTATAACGTATAACGTGTAACGAATAACGTATAACGTGTGACGTATAACGTGTAACGTATAACGTATAACGTATAACGTATAACGTATAACGTATAACGTATAACGTATAACGTGTAACGTATAACGTATAACGTGTAGCGTATAACGTATAACGTGTGACGTATAACGTATAACGTATAACGTATAACGTATAACGTATAACGTATAACGTATAACGTATAACGTATAACGTATAACGTATAACGTATAACGTATAACGTATAACGTATAACGTATAACGTATAACGTATAACGAATAACGTAGAACGTATAACCTATTACATATTACGTATAACGTATAACGTGTATCGTGTATCCTATGACGTATAACGTATAACGTATAACGTGTAACGTATAACGTATAACGTATAACGTATAACGTATAACGTATAACGTATAACGTATAACGTATAACGTATAACGTATAACGTATAAAGTATAACGTATAACGTATAACGTGTAACGTATAACGTATAACGTGTAACGTATAACGTATAACGTATAACGTGTATTTTGCAAGCTATGACGTATAACGTATAACGTATAACGTATAACGTGTAACGAAGAACGTAAACGTAAAACGTATAACGTATAACGTATAACGTATAACGTATAACGTATAACGTATAACGTATAACGTATAAAGAATAACGTATGACGTGTAACGTATAACGCATAACGTATAACGTATAACGTATAACGTATAAGAGTATAACGTATAACGTATAACGTATAGCGTATAACGTATAACGTATAACGTATAACGAATAACGTAGAACGTATAACCTATTACATATTACGTATAACGTATAACGTGTATCGTGTAACCTATGATGTATAACGTATAACGTATAACGTATAAGGTATAACGTATAACGTATAACGTATAATGTATAACGTATAACGTATAACGTATAACGTATAACGTATAACGTATAACGTATAACGTATAACGTATAACGTATAACGTATAACGTATAACGCATTACGTATAACGTGTAACGAAGGACGTATAACGTGTAACGAAGGACGTATAACGTACAACGTATAACGTATAACGTATAACGTATAACGTATAACGTATAACGTATAACGTATAACGTATAACGTATAACGTATAACGTATAACGTATAACGTATAACGTATAACGTATAACGTATAACGTATAACGTATAACGTATAACGTATAACGTATAACGTATAACGTATAACGTATAACGTATAACGTATAACGTATAACGTATAACGTATAACGTATAACGTATTACGTATAACGTGTAACGAAGGACGTATAACGTGTAACGAAGGACGTATAACGTACAACGTATAACGTATAACGTATAACGTATAACGTATAACGTATAACGTATAACGTATAACTTATGACGTATAACGTATAACGCTTAACGTATAACGTATAACGTTTAACGATAACGTATAACGTATAACGTATAACGTATAACGTATAACGTATAACGTATAACGTGTAACGTATAACGTATAACGTGTGACGTATAACGTATAACGTATAACGTAAACGTATAACGTATAACGTACAACGTATAACGTATAACGTATAACGTATAACGTATAATGTATAACGTATAACGTATAACGTATAACGTATAAGAGTATAACGTATAACGTATAACGTATAACGTATAACGTATAACGTATAACGTATAACGAATAACGTAGAACGTATAACCTATTACATATTACGTATAACGTATAACGTGTATCGTGTAACCTATGATGTATAACGTATAACGTATAACGTATAAGGTATAACGTATAACGTATAACGTATAACGTATAACGTATAACGTATAACGTATAACGTATAACGTATAACGTATAACGTGTAACGAATAACGTATAACGTGTGACGTATAACGTGTAACGTATAACGTATAACGTATAACGTATAACGTATAACGTATAACGTATAACGTATAACGTATAACGTATAACGTAAACGTATAACGTATAACGTACAACGTATAACGTATAACGTATAACGTATAACGTATAATGTATAACGTATAACGTATATCCTATAACGCATAACGTATAACGTATAACGTATAACGTATAACGTATAACGTATAACGTATAACGTATAACGTATAACGTATAACGTATAGCGTATAACGTATAACGTATAACGATTAACGTAAAACGTATGACGTATTACATATTACGTATAACGTATAACGTATAACGTATAACGTATAACGTATAACGTATAACGTATAACGTATAACGTATAACGTATAACGCATAACGTATAACGTATAACGTATAACGTATAACGTATAAGGTATAACGTATAACGTACAACGTATAACGTATAACGTATATCCTATAACGCATAACGTATAACGTATAACGTATAACGTATAACGTATAACGTATAACGTATAACGTATAACGTATAACGTATAACGTATAACGTATAACGTATAACGTATAACGTATAACGTACAACGTATAACGTATAACGTATATCCTATAACGCATAACGTATAACGTATAACGTATAACGTATAACGTATAACGTATAACGTATAACGTATAACGTATAACGTATAACGTATAACGTATAACGTATGTCGTATAACGTATAACGTATAACGTATAACGTATAACGTATAACGTATAACGTATAATGTATAACGTATAACGTATATCCTATAACGCATAACGTATAACGTATAACGTATAACGTATAACGTATAACGTATAACGTATAACGTATAACGTATAACGTATAACGTATAACGTATAACGTATAGCGTATAACGTATAACGTATAACGATTAACGTAAAACGTATGACGTATTACATATTACGTATAACGTATAACGTATAACGTATAACGTATAACGTATAACGTATAACGTATAACGTATAACGTATAACGCATAACGTATAACGTTTAACGTATAACGTATAACGTATAAGGTATAACGTATGACGTATAACTTATAACGTATAACGTATATCCTATAACGCATAACGTATAACGTATAACGTATAACGTATAACGTATAACGTATAACGTATAACGTATAACGTATAACGTATAACGTATAACGTATAACGTATAACGTATGTCGTATAACGTACAACGTATAACGTACAACGTATAACGTACAACGTATAACGTACAACGTATAACGTACAACGTATAACGTACAACGTATAACGTACAACGTATAACGTACAACGTATAACGTACAACGTATAACGTACAACGTATAACGTATAACGTATATCGTATAACGTATAACGTATAACGTATAACGTATAACGTATAACGTATAACGTATAACGTATAACGTATAACGTATAACATATAACGTATAACGTATAACGTATAACGTATAACGTATAACGTATAACGTATAACGTATAACGTATAACGTATAACGTATAACGTATAACGTATAACGTATAACGTATAACGTATAACGTATAACGTATAACGTATAACGTATAACGTATAACGTATAACGTATAACGTATAACGTATAGCGTATAACGTATAACGTATAACGATTAACGTAAAACGTATGACGTATTACATATTACGTATAACGTATAACGTATAACGTATAACGTATAACGTATAACGTATAACGTATAACGTATAACGTATAACGTATAACGTATAACGTATAGCGCATAACGTATAACGTATAACGTATAACGTATAACGTATAAGATATAACGTATAACGTACAACGTTTAACGTGTAACGTATAACGTAGAACGTATAACGTATAACGTATAGCGTATAACATATGACGTATAACGTATAACGTACAACGTTTAACGTATAACGTATAACGTAGAACGTATAACGTACAACGTACAACGTATAACGTACAACGTATAACGTATAACGTATATCCTCTAACGCATAACGTATAACGTATAACGTATAACGTATAACGTATAACGTATAACGTATAACGTATAACGTATGTCGTATAACGTATGTCGTATAACGTATAACGTATAACGTACAACGTATAACGTATAAGGTATAACGTATGACGTATAAATTATAACGTATAACGTATATCCTATAACGCATAACGTATAACGTATAACGTATAACGTATAACGTATAACGTATAACGTATAACGTATAACGTATAACGTATAACGTATAACGTATAACGTATAACGTATAACGTATGTCTTATAACGTATAACGTATAACGTACAACGTATAACGTACATCGTATAACGTACAACGTATAACGTACAACGTATAACGTACAACGTATAACGTACAACGTATAACGTACAACGTATAACGTACAACGTATAACGTATAACGTATATCGTATAACGTATAACGTATAACGTATAACGTATAACGTATAACGTATAACGTATAACGTATAACGTATAACGTATAACGTATAACGTATAACGTATAACGTATAACGTATAACGTATAACGTATAACGTATAACGTATAACGTATAACGTATAACGTATAACGTATAACGTATAACGTATAACGTATAACGTATAGCGTATAACGTATAACGTATAACGATTAACGTAAAACGTATGACGTATTACATATTACGTATAACGTATAACGTATAACGTATAACGTATAACGTATAACGTATAACGTATAACGTATAACGTATAACGTATAACGTATAGCGCATAACGTATAACGTATAACGTATAACGTATAAGATATAACGTATAACGTACAACGTTTAACGTGTAACGTATAACGTAGAACGTATAACGTATAACGTATAGCGTATAACGTATGACGTATAACGTATAACGTACAACGTTTAACGTATAACGTATAACGTATAACGTAGAACGTATAACGTACAACGTATAACGTATAACGTACAACGTATAACGTATAACGTATATCCTATAACGCATAACGTATAACGTATAACGTATAACGTATAACGTATAACGTATAACGTATAACGTATAACGTATGTCGTATAACGTATGTCGTATAACGTATAACGTATAACGTATAACGTACAACGTATAACGTATAACGTATAAGGTATAACGTATAACGTATAACGTATAACGTATAACGTATAACGTATAACGTATAACGTATAACGTATAACGTATAACGTATAACGTATAACGTATAACGTATAACGAATAACGTATAACGTATAACGTATAACGTATAACGTATAACGTATAACGTATAACGTATAACGTATAACGTATAACGTATAACGTATCACGTATAACGTATAACGTATAACGTATAACGTATAACGTATAACGTATAACGTATAACGTATAGCGTATAACGTATAACGTATAACGATTAACGTAAAACGTATGACGTATTACATATTACGTATAACGTATAACGTATAACGTATAACGTATAACGTATAACGTATAACGTATAACGTATAACGTATAACGCATAACGTATAACGTATAACGTATAACGTATAAGGTATAACGTATGACGTATAACTTATAACGTATAACGTATAACGTATAACGTATAACGTATAACGTATAGCGTATAACGTATAACGTACAACGATTAACGTAAAACGTATGACGTATTACATATTACGTATAACGTATAACGTACAACGTATAACGTATAACGTACAACGTATAACGTATAACGTACAACGTATAACGTATAACGTATATCCTATAACGCATAACGTATAACGTATAACGTATAACGTATAACGTATAACGTATAACGTATAACGTATAACGTATAACGTATAACGTATAACGTATAACGTATAACGTATAACGTATAACGTATAGCGTATAACGTATAACGTATAACGATTAACGTAAAACGTATGACGTATTACATATTACGTATAACGTATAACGTATAACGTATAACGTATAACGTATAACGTATAACGTATAACGTATAACGTATAACGTATAACGCATAACGTATAACGTATAACGTATAACGTATAACGTATAAGGTATAACGTATAACGTACAACGTATAACGTATAACGTATATCCTATAACGCATAACGTATAACGTATAACGTATAACGTATAACGTATAACGTATAACGTATAACGTATAACGTATAACGTATAACGTATAACGTATAACGTATAACGTATAACGTATAACGTATAACGTATAACGTATAACGTATAACGTATAACGTATAACGTATAACGTATAACGTATAACGTATAACGTATAACGTATAACGTATAACGTATAACGTATAGCGTATAACGTATAACGTATAACGTATAACGTATAACGTATAACGTATAAGGTATAACGTATGACGTATAACTTATAACGTATAACGTATAACGTATAACGTATACCGTATAACGTATAGCGTATAACGTATAACGTACAACGATTAACGTAAAACGTATGACGTATTACATATTACGTATAACGTATAACGTACAACGTATAACGTATAACGTACAACGTATAACGTATAACGTATATCCTATAACGCATAACGTATAACGTATAACGTATAACGTATAACGTATAACGTATAACGTATAACGTATAACGTATAACGTATAACGTATAACGTATAACGTATAACGTATAACGTATAACGTATAACGTACAACGTATAACGTATAACGTATATCCTATAACGCATAACGTATAACGTATAACGTATAACGTATAACGTATAACGTATAACGTATAACGTATAACGTATAACGTATAACGTATAACGTATAACGTATAACGTATGTCGTATAACGTATAACGTATAACGTATAACGTATAACGTATAACGTATAACGTATAACGTATAACGTATAACGTATAACGTATAACGTATAACGTATAACGTATAACGTATAACGTATAACGTATAACGTATAACGTATAGCGTATAACGTATAACGTATAACGATTAACGTAAAACGTATGACGTATTACATATTACGTATAACGTATAACGTATAACGTATAACGTATAACGTATAACGTATAACGTATAACGTATAACGTATAACGTATAACGTATAACGCATAACGTATAACGTATAACGTATAACGTATAAGGTATAACGTATGACGTATAACTTATAACGTATAACGTATAACGTATAACGTATAACGTATAACGTATAGCGTATAACGTATAACGTACAACGATTAACGTAAAACGTATGACGTATTACATATTACGTATAACGTATAACGTACAACGTATAACGTATAACGTACAACGTATAACGTATAACGTACAACGTATAACGTATAACGTATATCCTATAACGCATAACGTATAACGTATAACGTATAACGTATAACGTATAACGTATAACGTATAACGTATAACGTATAACGTATAACGTATAACGTATAAAGTATAACGTATAACGTATAACGATTAACGTAAAACGTATGACGTATTACATATTACGTATAACGTATAACGTAAAACGTATAACGTATAACGTATAACGTATAACGTATAACGTATAACGTATAGCGCATAACGTATAACGTATAACGTATAACGTATAACGTATAAGATATAACGTATAACGTACAACGTTTAACGTGTAACGTATAACGTATAACGTATAACGTATAACGTATAACGTATAACGTATAACGTATAACGTATAACGCATAACGTATAACGTATAACGTATAACGTATAAGGTATAACGTATGACGTATAACTTATAACGTATAACGTATAACGTATAACGTATAACGTATAACGTATAGCGTATAACGTATAACGTACAACGATTAACGTAAAACGTATGACGTATTACATATTACGTATAACGTATAACGTACAACGTATAACGTATAACGTACAACGTATAACGTATAACGTACAACGTATAACGTATAACGTATATCCTATAACGCATAACGTATAACGTATAACGTATAACGTATAACGTATAACGTATAACGTATAACGTATAACGTATAACGTATAACGTATAACGTATAAAGTATAACGTATAACGTATAACGATTAACGTAAAACGTATGACGTATTACATATTACGTATAACGTATAACGTATAACGTATAACGTATAACGTATAACGTATAACGTATAACGTATAACGTACAACGTATAACGTATAACGTATAACGTATAACGTATAACGTATAACGTATAACGTATAACGTATAACGTATAACGTATAACGTATAACGTATAGCGTATAACGTATAACGTATAACGATTAACGTAAAACGTATGACGTATTACATATTACGTATAACGTATAACGTAAAACGTATAACGTATAACGTATAACGTATAACGTATAACGTATAACGTATAGCGCATAACGTATAACGTATAACGTATAACGTATAACGTATAAGATATAACGTATAACGTACAACGTTTAACGTGTAACGTATAACGTAGAACGTATAACGTATAACGTATAACGTATAGCGTATAACGTATGACGTATAACGTATAACGTACAACGTTTAACGTATAACGTATAACGTAGAACGTATAACGTACAACGTACAACGTATAACGTACAACGTATAACGTATAACGTATATCCTCTAACGCATAACGTATAACGTATAACGTATAACGTATAACGTATAACGTATAACGTATAACGTATAACGTATGTCGTATAACGTATGTCGTATAACGTATAACGTATAACGTACAACGTATAACGTATAAGGTATAACGTATGACGTATAACTTATAACGTATAACGTATATCCTATAACGCATAACGTATAACGTATAACGTATAACGTATAACGTATAACGTATAACGTATAACGTATAACGTATGTCGTATAACGTATAACGTATAACGTACAACGTATAACGTACATCGTATAACGTACAACGTATAACGTACAACGTATAACGTACAACGTATAACGTACAACGTATAACGTACAACGTATAACGTACAACGTATAACGTATAACGTATATCGTATAACGTATAACGTATAACGTATAACGTATAACGTATAACGTATAACGTATAACGTATAACGTATAACGTATAACGTATAACGTATAACGTATAACGTATAACGTATCACGTATAACGTATAACGTATAACGTATAACGTATAACGTATAACGTATAACGTATAGCGTATAACGTATAACGTATAACGATTAACGTAAAACGTATGACGTATTACATATTACGTATAACGTATAACGTATAACGTATAACGTATAACGTATAACGTATAACGTATAACGTATAACGTACAACGTATAGCGTATAACGTATAACGTATAACGTATAACGTATAACGTATAACGTATAAGGTATAACGTATGACGTATAACTTATAACGTATAACGTATAACGTATAACGTATACCGTATAACGTATAGCGTATAACGTATAACGTACAACGATTAACGTAAAACGTATGACGTATTACATATTACGTATAACGTATAACGTACAACGTATAACGTATAACGTACAACGTATAACGTATAACGTATATCCTATAACGCATAACGTATAACGTATAACGTATAACGTATAACGTATAACGTATAACGTATAACGTATAACGTATAACGTATAACGTATAACGTATAACGTATAACGTATAACGTATAACGTATAACGTATAACGTATAACGTACAACGTATAACGTATAACGTATATCCTATAACGCATAACGTATAACGTATAACGTATAACGTATAACGTATAACGTATAACGTATAACGTATAACGTATAACGTATAACGTATAACGTATAACGTATAACGTATGTCGTATAACGTATAACGTATAACGTATAACGTATAACGTATAACGTATAACGTATAACGTATAACGTATAACGTATAACGTATAACGTATAACGTATAACGTATAACGTATAACGTATAACGTATAACGTATAACGTATAACGTACAACGTATAACGTATAACGTATATCCTATAACGCATAACGTATAACGTATAACGTATAACGTATAACGTATAACGTATAACGTATAACGTATAACGTATAACGTACAACGTATAACGTATAACGTATATCCTATAACGCATAACGTATAACGTATAACGTATAACGTATAACGTATAACGTATAACGTATAACGTATAACGTATAACGTATAACGTATGTCGTATAACGTATAACGTATAACGTATAACGTATAACGTATAACGTATAACGTATAACGTATAACGTATAACGTATAACGTATAACGTATAACGTATAACGTATAACGTATAACGTATAACGTATAACGTATAACGTATAGCGTATAACGTATAACGTATAACGATTAACGTAAAACGTATGACGTATTACATATTACGTATAACGTATAACGTATAACGTATAACGTATAACGTATAACGTATAACGTATAACGTATAACGCATAACGTATAACGTATAACGTATAACGCATAACGTATAACGTATAACGTATAACGTATAACGTATAACGTATAACGTATAACGTATAACGTATGTCGTATAACGTATAACGTATAACGTATAACGTATAACGTATAACGTATAACGTATAACGTATAACGTATAACGTATAACGTATAACGTATAACGTATAACGTATAACGTATAACGTATAACGTATAACGCATAACGTATAACGTATAACGTATAACGTATAACGTATAACGTATGACGTATAACGTATAACGTATAACGTATAACGTGTAACGAAGAACGTATAACGTACTACGTATAACGTATAACGTATAACGTACATCGTATAACGTACAACGTATAACGTATAACTTATAACGTATAACGTATAACGTATAACGTATAACGTATCACGTATAACGTATAACGTATAACGTATAACGTATATCGTATAACGTATAACGTATAACGTATAACGTATAACGTATAACGTATAACGTATAACGTATAACGTATAACGTATAACGTATAACGTATAACGTATTACGTATAACGTATAACGTATAACGTATAACGTATAACGTATAACGTATAACGTATAACGTATAACGTATAACGTATAACGTATAACGTATAACGTATAACGTATAACGTATAACGTATAACGTATAACGTACAACGTATAACGTATAACGTATAACGTATAACGTATCACGTATAACGTATAACGTATAACGTATAACGTATAACGTATAACGTATAACGTATAGCGTATAACGTATAACGTATAACGATTAACGTAAAACGTATGACGTATTACATATTACGTATAACGTATAACGTATAACGTATAACGTATAACGTATAACGTATAACGTATAACGTATAACGTATAACGTATAGCGTATAACGTATAACGTATAACGTATAACGTATAACGTATAACGTATAAGGTATAACGTATGACGTATAACTTATAACGTATAACGTATAACGTATAACGTATACCGTATAACGTATAGCGTATAACGTATAACGTACAACGATTAACGTAAAACGTATGACGTATTACATATTACGTATAACGTATAACGTACAACGTATAACGTATAACGTACAACGTATAACGTATAACGTATATCCTATAACGCATAACGTATAACGTATAACGTATAACGTATAACGTATAACGTATAACGTATAACGTATAACGTATAACGTATAACGTATAACGTATAACGTATAACGTATAACGTATAACGTATAACGTATAACGTATAACGTACAACGTATAACGTATAACGTATATCCTATAACGCATAACGTATAACGTATAACGTATAACGTATAACGTATAACGTATAACGTATAACGTATAACGTATAACGTATAACGTATAACGTATAACGTATAACGTATAACGTATGTCGTATAACGTATAACGTATAACGTATAACGTATAACGTATAACGTATAACGTATAACGTATAACGTATAACGTATAACGTATAACGTATAACGTATAACGTATAACGTATAACGTATAACGTATAACGTATAGCGTATAACGTATAACGTATAACGATTAACGTAAAACGTATGACGTATTACATATTACGTATAACGTATAACGTATAACGTATAACGTATAACGTATAACGTATAACGTATAACGTATAACGTATAACGTATAACGTATAACGCATAACGTATAACGTATAACGTATAACGTATAAGGTATAACGTATGACGTATAACTTATAACGTATAACGTATAACGTATAACGTATAACGTATAACGTATAGCGTATAACGTATAACGTACAACGATTAACGTAAAACGTATGACGTATTACATATTACGTATAACGTATAACGTACAACGTATAACGTATAACGTACAACGTATAACGTATAACGTACAACGTATAACGTATAACGTATATCCTATAACGCATAACGTATAACGTATAACGTATAACGTATAACGTATAACGTATAACGTATAACGTATAACGTATAACGTATAACGTATAACGTATAACGTATAACGTATAACGTATAACGTATGTCGTATAACGTATAACGTATAACGTATAACGTATAACGTATAACGTATAACGTATAACGTATAACGTATAACGTATAACGTATAACGTATAACGTAGAACGTATAACGTATAACGTATAACGTATAACGTATAACGTATAACGTATAACGTATAACGTATAACGTATAACGTATAACGTATAACGTACAACGTATAACGTATAACGTATATCCTATAACGCATAACGTATAACGTATAACGTATAACGTATAACGTATAACGTATAACGTATAACGTATAACGTATAACGTATAACGTATAACGTATAACGTATAACGTATAACGTATAACGTATAACGTATAACGTATAACGTATAACGTATAACGTATAACGTATAACGTATAACGTATAACGTATAACGTATAACGTATAACGTATAACGTATAACGTATAACGTATAACGTATAACGTATAACGTATAACGTATAGCGTATAACGTATAACGTATAACGTATAACGTATAACGTATAACGTATAAGGTATAACGTATGACGTATAACTTATAACGTATAACGTATAACGTATAACGTATAACGTATAACGTATAGCGTATAACGTATAACGTACAACGATTAACGTAAAACGTATGACGTATTACATATTACGTATAACGTATAACGTACAACGTATAACGTATAACGTACAACGTATAACGTATAACGTATATCCTATAACGCATAACGTATAACGTATAACGTATAACGTATAACGTATAACGTATAACGTATAACGTATAACGTATAACGTATAACGTATAACGTATAACGTATAACGTATAACGTATAACGTATAACGTATAACGTACAACGTATAACGTATAACGTATATCCTATAACTCATAACGTATCACGTATAACGTATAACGTATAACGTATAACGTATAACGTATAACGTATAACGTATAACGTATAACGTATAACGTATAACGTATAACGTATGTCGTATAACGTATAACGTATAACGTATAACGTATAACGTATAACGTATAACGTATAACGTATAACGTATAACGTATAACGTATAACGTATAACGTATAACGTATAACGTATAACGTATAACGTATAACGTATAACGTATAACGTATAACGTATAACGTATAACGTATAACGTATAACGTATAACGTATAACGTATAACGTATAACGTATAACGTATAACGTATAACGTATAGCGTATAACGTATAACGTATAACGTATAACGTATAACGTATAACGTATAAGGTATAACGTATGACGTATAACTTATAACGTATAACGTATAACGTATAACGTATAACGTATAACGTATAGCGTATAACGTATAACGTACAACGATTAACGTAAAACGTATGACGTATTACATATTACGTATAACGTATAACGTACAACGTATAACGTACAACGTATAACGTATAACGTACAACGTATAACGTATAACGTATATCCTATAACGCATAACGTATAACGTATAACGTATAACGTATAACGTATAACGTATAACGTATAACGTATAACGTATAACGTATAACGTATAACGTATAACGTATAACGTATAACGTATAACGTATAACGTATAACGTACAACGTATAACGTATAACGTATATCCTATAACTCATAACGTATCACGTATAACGTATAACGTATAACGTATAACGTATAACGTATAACGTATAACGTATAACGTATAACGTATAACGTATAACGTATAACGTATGTCGTATAACGTATAACGTATAACGTATAACGTATAACGTATAACGTATAACGTATAACGTATAACGTATAACGTATAACGTATAACGTATAACGTATAACGTATAACGTATAACGTATAACGTATAACGTATAACGTATAGCGTATAACGTATAACGTATAACGATTAACGTAAAACGTATGACGTATTACATATTACGTATAACGTATAACGTATAACGTATAACGTATAACGTATAACGTATAACGTATAACGTATAACGCATAACGTATAACGTATAACGTATAACGCATAACGTATAACGTATAACGTATAACGTATAACGTATAACGTATAACGTATAACGTATAACGTATGTCGTATAACGTATAACGTATAACGTATAACGTATAACGTATAACGTATAACGTATAACGTATAACGTATAACGTATAACGTATAACGTATAACGTATAACGTATAACGTATAACGTATAACGTATAACGCATAACGTATAACGTATAACGTATAACGTATAACGTATAACGTATAACGTATAACGTATAACGTATGTCGTATAACGTATAACGTATAACGTATAACGTATAACGTATAACGTATAACGTATAACGTATAACGTATAACGTATGTCGTATAACGTATAACGTATAACGTATAACGTATAACGTATAACGTATAACGTATAACGTATAACGTATAACGTATAACGTATAACGTATAACGTATAACGTATAACGTATAACGTATAACGTATAACGTATAACGTATAACGTATAACGTATAGCGTATAACGTATAACGTATAACGATTAACGTAAAACGTATGACGTATTACATATTACGTATAACGTATAACGTATAACGTATAACGTATAACGTATAACGTATAACGTATAACGTATAACGTATAACGTATAACGTATAACGTATAACGTATAACGTATAACGTATAACGTATAACGTATAACGTATAACGTATAACGTATAACGTATAACGTATAACGTATAGCGTATAACGTATAACGTATAACGTATAACGTATAACGTATAACGTACAACGTATAACGTATAACGTATATCCTATAACGCATAACGTATAACGTATAACGTATAACGTATAACGTATAACGTATAACGTATAACGTATAACGTATAACGTATAACGTATAACGTATAACGTATAACGTATAACGTATAACGTATAACGTATAACGTATAACGTATAACGTATAACGTATAACGTATAACGTATAACGTATAACGTATAACGTATAACGTATAACGTATAACGTATAACGTATAACGTATAACGTATAACGTATAACGTATAACGTATAACGTATAACGTATAACGTATAACGTATAACGTATAACGTATAACGTATAACGTATAGCGTATAACGTGTAACGTATAACGTATAACGTATAACGTATAACGTATAACGTATAACGATTAACGTAAAACGTATGACGTATTACATATTACGTATAACGTATAACGTATAACGTATAACGTATAACGTATAACGTATAACGTATAACGTATAACGCATAAGGTATAACGTATAACGTATAACGCATAACGTATAACGTATAACGTATAACGTATAACGTATAACGTATAACGTATAACGTATAACGTATGTCGTATAACGTATAACGTATAACGTATAACGTATAACGTATAACGTATAACGTATAACGTATAACGTATAACGTATAACGTATAACGTATAACGTATAACGTATAACGCATAACGTATAACGTATAACGTATAACGTATAACGTATAACGTATAACGTATAACGTATAACGTATGTCGTATAACGTATAACGTATAACGTATAACGTATAACGTATAACGTATAACGTATAACGTATAACGTATAACGTATGTCGTATAACGTATAACGTATAACGTATAACGTATAACGTATAACGTATAACGTATAACGTATAACGTATAACGTATAACGTATAACGTATAACGTATAACGTATAACGTATAACGTATAACGTATAACGTATAACGTATAGCGTAAAACGTATAACGTATAACGATTAACGTAAAACGTATGACGTATTACATATTACGTATAACGTATAACGTATAACGTATAACGTATAACGTATAACGTATAACGTATAACGTATAACGTATAACGTATAACGTATAACGTATAACGTATAACGTATAACGTATAACGTATAACGTATAACGTATAACGTATAACGTATAACGTATAGCGTATAACGTATAACGTATAACGTATAACGTATAACGTATAACGTACAACGTATAACGTATAACGTATATCCTATAACGCATAACGTATAACGTATAACGTATAACGTATAACGTATAACGTATAACGTATAACGTATAACGTATAACGTATAACGTATAACGTATAACGTATAACGTATAACGTTTAACGTATAACGTATAACGTATAACGTATAACGTATAACGTATAACGTATAACGTATAACGTATAACGTATAACGTATAACGTATAACGTACAACGTAAAACGTATAACGCATAACGTATAACGTACAACGTGTAAGGAAGAACGTATAACGAATAATGTAAAACGTGTAACGTATTACATATTACGTATAACGTATAACGTGTATCGTATAACGTATAACGTATAACGTATAACGTATAACGTATAACGTATAACGTATAACGCATAACGTATAACGTATAACGTATAACGTATAACGTATAACGTATGACGTATAACGTATAACGTATAACGTATAACGTGTAACGAAGAACGTACAACGTGTAACGAAGAACGTATAACGAATAATGTAAAACGTGTAACGTATTACATATTACGTATAACGTATAACGTGTATCGTGTAACCTATGACGTATAACGTATAACGTATAACGCATAACGTACAACGTACAACGTAAAACGTATAACGCATAACGTATAACGTACAACGTGTAACGAAGAACCTATATCGAATAATGTAAAACGTGTAACCTATTACATATTACGTATAACGTATGACGTGTATCGTGTAACCTACGACGTATAACGTATAACGTATAACGTATAACGTATAACGTATAACGTATAACGTATAACGTATAACGTATAACGTATAACGTATAACGTATAACGTATAACGTATAACGTATAACGTATAGCGTATAACGTATAACGTATAACGTATAACGTATAACGTATAACGTACAACGTATAACGTATAACGTATATCCTATAACGCATAACGTATAACGTATAACGTATAACGTATAACGTATAACGTATAACGTATAACGTATAACGTATAACGTATAACGTATAACGTATAACGTATAACGTATAACGTATAACGTATAACGTATAACGTATAACGTATAACGTATAACGTATAACGTATAACGTATAACGTATAACGTATAACGTATAACGTATAACGTATAACGTATAACGTATAACGTATAACGTATAACGTATAACGTATAACGTATAACGTATAACGTATAACGTATAACGTATAACGTATAACGTATAACGTATAACGTATAACGTATAGCGTATAACGTGTAACGTATAACGTATAACGTATAACGTATAACGTATAACGTATAACGATTAACGTAAAACGTATGACGTATTACATATTACGTATAACGTATAACGTATAACGTATAACGTATAACGTATAACGTATAACGTATAACGTATAACGCATAAGGTATAACGTATAACGTATAACGCATAACGTATAACGTATAACGTATAACGTATAACGTATAACGTATAACGTATAACGTATAACGTATGTCGTATAACGTATAACGTATAACGTATAACGTATAACGTATAACGTATAACGTATAACGTATAACGTATAACGTATAACGTATAACGTATAACGTATAACGTATAACGCATAACGTATAACGTATAACGTATAACGTATAACGTATAACGTATAACGTATAACGTATAACGTATGTCGTATAACGTATAACGTATAACGTATAACGTATAACGTATAACGTATAACGTATAACGTATAACGTATAACGTATGTCGTATAACGTATAACGTATAACGTATAACGTATAACGTATAACGTATAACGTATAACGTATAACGTATAACGTATAACGTATAACGTATAACGTATAACGTATAACGTATAACGTATAACGTATAACGTATAACGTATAGCGTAAAACGTATAACGTATAACGATTAACGTAAAACGTATGACGTATTACATATTACGTATAACGTATAACGTATAACGTATAACGTATAACGTATAACGTATAACGTATAACGTATAACGTATAACGTATAACGTATAACGTATAACGTATAACGTATAACGTATAACGTATAACGTATAACGTATAACGTATAACGTATAACGTATAGCGTATAACGTATAACGTATAACGTATAACGTATAACGTATAACGTACAACGTATAACGTATAACGTATATCCTATAACGCATAACGTATAACGTATAACGTATAACGTATAACGTATAACGTATAACGTATAACGTATAACGTATAACGTATAACGTATAACGTATAACGTATAACGTATAACGTTTAACGTATAACGTATAACGTATAACGTATAACGTATAACGTATAACGTATAACGTATAACGTATAACGTATAACGTATAACGTATAACGTACAACGTAAAACGTATAACGCATAACGTATAACGTACAACGTGTAAGGAAGAACGTATAACGAATAATGTAAAACGTGTAACGTATTACATATTACGTATAACGTATAACGTGTATCGTATAACGTATAACGTATAACGTATAACGTATAACGTATAACGTATAACGTATAACGCATAACGTATAACGTATAACGTATAACGTATAACGTATAACGTATGACGTATAACGTATAACGTATAACGTATAACGTGTAACGAAGAACGTACAACGTGTAACGAAGAACGTATAACGAATAATGTAAAACGTGTAACGTATTACATATTACGTATAACGTATAACGTGTATCGTGTAACCTATGACGTATAACGTATAACGTATAACGCATAACGTACAACGTACAACGTAAAACGTATAACGCATAACGTATAACGTACAACGTGTAACGAAGAACCTATATCGAATAATGTAAAACGTGTAACCTATTACATATTACGTATAACGTATGACGTGTATCGTGTAACCTACGACGTATAACGTATAACGTATAACGTATAACGTATAACGTATAACGTATAACGTATAACGTATAACGTATAACGTATAACGTATAACGTATAACGTATAACGTATAACGTATAACGTACAACGTAAAACGTATAACGCATAACGTATAACGTACAACGTGTAACGAAGAACGTATAACGAATAATGTAAATCGTGTAACCTATTACATATTACGTATAACGTATAACGTATAACGTATAACGTATAACGTATAACGTATAACGTATAACGTATAACGTATAACGTATAACGTATAACGTATAACGTATAACGTATAACGTATAACGTATAACGTATAACGTATAACGTATAACGTATAACGTATAACGTGTAACGAAGAACGTATAACGTAAAACGTATAACGTATAACGTATAACGTACAACGTAAAACGTATAACGCATAACGTATAACGTACAACGTGTAACGAAGAACGTATAACGAATAATGTAAAACGTGTAACGTATTACATATTACGTATAACGTATAACGTGTATCGTGTAACCTATGACGTATAACGTATAACGTATAACGCATAACGTACAACGTAAAACGTATAACGCATAACGTATAACGTACAACGTGTAACGAAGAACCTATATCGAATAATGTAAAACGTGTAACCTATTACATATTACGTATAACGTATGACGTGTATCGTGTAACCTACGACGTATAACGTATAACGTATAACGTATAACGTATAACGTATAACGTATAACGTATAACGTATAACGTATAACGTATAACGTATAACGTATAACGTATAACGTGTAACGTATAACGTATAACGTATTACGTATAACGTATAACGTATAACGTATAACGTATAACGTATAACGTATAACGTATAACGTATAACGTATAACGTATAACGTATAGCGTATAACGTATAACGTATAACGTATAACGTATAACGTATAACGTATAACGTATATCGTATAACGTATAACGTATGACGTATAACGTATAACGTATAACGTATAACGTATAACGTATAACGTATAACGTATAACGTATAACGTATAACTAATAACGTATAACGTATAACGTATAACGTATAACGTATAACGTATAACGTATAACGTATAACGTATAACGTATAACGTATAACGTATAACGTATAACGTATAACGTATAACGTATAACGTATAACGTATAACGTATAACGTATAACGTATAACGTATAACGTATAACGTATAACGTATAACGTAGAACGTATAACGTATAACGTACAACGTAAAACGTATAACGCATAACGTATAACGTACAACGTGTAACGAAGAACGTATAACGAATAAAGTAAAACGTGTATCCTATTACATATTACGTATAACGTATGACGTGTATCGTGTAACCTACGACGTATAACGTATAACGTATAACGTATAACGTATAACGTATAACGTATAACGTATAACGTATAACGTATAACGTATAACGTATAACGTATAACGTATGACGTATAACGTATAACGTATAACGTATAACGTGTAACGAAGAACGTACAACGTGTAACGAAGAACGTATAACGAATAATGTAAAACGTGTAACGTATTACATATTACGTATAACGTATAACGTGTATCGTGTAACCTATGACGTATAACGTATAACGTATAACGCATAACGTACAACGTACAACGTAAAACGTATAACGCATAACGTATAACGTACAACGTGTAACGAAGAACCTATATCGAATAATGTAAAACGTGTAACCTATTACATATTACGTATAACGTATGACGTGTATCGTGTAACCTACGACGTATAACGTATAACGTATAACGTATAACGTATAACGTATAACGTATAACGTATAACGTATAACGTATAACGTATAACGTATAACGTATAACGTATAACGTATAACGTATAACGTACAACGTAAAACGTATAACGCATAACGTATAACGTACAACGTGTAACGAAGAACGTATAACGAATAATGTAAATCGTGTAACCTATTACATATTACGTATAACGTATAACGTATAACGTATAACGTATAACGTATAACGTATAACGTATAACGTATAACGTATAACGTATAACGTATAACGTATAACGTATAACGTATAACGTATAACGTATAACGTATAACGTATAACGTATAACGTATAACGTGTAACGAAGAACGTATAACGTAAAACGTATAACGTATAACGTATAACGTATAACGTATAACGTATAACGTATAACGTATAACGTATAACGTATAACGTATAACGTATAACGTACAACGTAAAACGTATAACGCATAACGTATAACGTACAACGTGTAACGAAGAACGTATAACGAATAATGTAAATCGTGTAACCTATTACATATTACGTATAACGTATAACGTGTATCGTGTAACCTATGACGTATAACGTATAACGTATAACGCATAACGTATAACGTATAACGTATAACGTATAACGTATAACGTATGACGTATAACGTATAACGTATAACGTATAACGTGTAACGAAGAACGTATAACGTACTACGTATAACGTATAACGTATAACGTATAACGTATAACGTTTAACGTATAACGTATAACTTATAACGTATAACGTATAACGTATAACGTATAACGTATAACGTATAACGTACAACGTAAAACGTATAACGCATAACGTATAACGTACAACGTGTAACGAAGAACGTATAACGAATAATGTAAAACGTGTAACGTATTACATATTACGTATAACGTATAACGTGTATCGTGTAACCTATGACGTATAACGTATAACGTATAACGCATAACGTACAACGTAAAACGTATAACGCATAACGTATAACGTACAACGTGTAACGAAGAACCTATATCGAATAATGTAAAACGTGTAACCTATTACATATTACGTATAACGTATGACGTGTATCGTGTAACCTACGACGTATAACGTATAACGTATAACGTATAACGTATAACGTATAACGTATAACGTATAACGTATAACGTATAACGTATAACGTATAACGTGTAACGTATAACGTATAACGTATTACGTATAACGTATAACGTATAACGTATAACGTATAACGTATAACGTATAACGTATAACGTATAACGTATAACGTATAACGTATAGCGTATAACGTATAACGTATAACGTATAACGTATAACGTATAACGTATAACGTATATCGTATAACGTATAACGTATGACGTATAACGTATAACGTATAACGTGTATCGTGTAAGCTATGACGTATAACGTATAACGTATAACGTATAACGTATAACGTATAACGTATAACGTATAACGTATAACGTATAACGTATAACGTATAACGTATAACGTATAACGTATAACGTATAACGTATAACGTATAACGTATAACGTATAACGTATAACGTATAACGTATAACGTATAACGTATAACGTATAACGTAGAACGTATAACGTATAACGTACAACGTAAAACGTATAACGTATAACGTGTATCGTGTAACCTATGACGTATAACCTATAACGTATAACGCATAACGTATAACGTATAACGTATAACGTATAACGTATAACGTATAACGTATAACGTATAACGTAGAACGTATAACGTATAACGTACAACGTAAAACGTATAACGCATAACGTATAACGTACAACGTGTAACGAAGAACGTATAACGAATAATGTAAAACGTGTAACGTATTACATATTACGTATAACGTATAACGTGTATCGTGTAACCTATGACGTATAACGTATAACGTATAACGCATAACGTACAACGTAAAACGTATAACGCATAACGTATAACGTACAACGTGTAACGAAGAACCTATATGGAATAATGTAAAACGTGTAACCTATTACATATTACGTATAACTTATGACGTGTATCGTGTAACCTACGACGTATAACGTATAACGTATAACGTATAACGTATAACGTATAACGTATAACGTATAACGTATAACGTATAACGTATAACGTATAACGTATAACGTATAACGTATAACGTATAACGTATAACGTATAACGTAGAACGTATAACGTATAACGTACAACGTAAAACGTATAACGTATAACGTGTATCGTGTAACCTATGACGTATAACCTATAACGTATAACGCATAACGTATAACGTATAACGTATAACGTATAACGTATAACGTATAACGTATAACGTATAACGTATAACGTATTACGTATAACGTATAACGTAAAACGTATAACGTATAACGTATAACGTATAACGTATAACGTATAACGTATAACTAATAACGTATAACGTATAACGTATAACGTAAAACGTATAACGTATAACGTATAACGTATAACGTATAACGTATAACGTCTAACGTATAACGTATAACGTATAACGTATAACGTATAACGTAGAACGTATAACGTATAACGTACAACGTAAAACGTATAACGTATAACGTGTATCGTGTAACCTATGACGTATAACCTATAACGTATAACGCATAACGTATAACGTATAACGTATAACGTATAACGTATAACGTATAACGTATAACGTATAACGTGTAACGTATAACGTATAATGTATAACGTATAACGCATAACGTATAACGTATAACGTATAACGTATAACGTATAACGTATAACGTATAACGTGTATCGTGTAAGCTATGACGTTTAACGTATAACGTATAACGTATAACGTATAACGTATAACGTATAACGTATAACGTATAACGTATAACGTATAACGTATAACGTATAACGTATAACGTATAACGTATAACGTATAACGTATAACGTATAACGTATAACGTATAACGTATAACGTATAACGTATAACGTATAACGTATAACGTATAACGTACAACGTAGAACGTATAACGCATAATGTATAACGTACAACGTGTAACGAAGAACCTATAACGAATAATGTAAAACGTGTAACCTATTACATATTACGTATAACGTACTACGAATAACGTATAACGTATAACGTATAACGTATAACGTTTAACGTATAACGTATAACGTATAACGTATAACGTCTAACGTATAACGTATAACGTATAACGTACAACGTAAAACGTATAACGCATAACGTATAACGTACAACGTGTAACGAAGAACGTATAACGAATAATGTAAAACGTGTAACGTATTACATATTACGTATAACGTATAACGTGTATCGTGTAACCTATGACGTATAACGTATAACGTATAACGCATAACGTACAACGTAAAACGTATAACGCATAACGTATAACGTACAACGTGTAACGAAGAACCTATATCGAATAATGTAAAACGTGTAACCTATTACATATTACGTATAACTTATGACGTGTATCGTGTAACCTACGACGTATAACGTATAACGTATAACGTATAACGTATAACGTATAACGTATAACGTATAACGTATAACGTATAACGTATAACGTATAACGTATAACGTATAACGTATAACGTATAACGTATTACGTATAACGTATAACGTATAACGTATAACGTATAACGTATAACGTATAACGTATAACGTATAACGTATAACGTATAACGTATAACGTATAACGTATAACGTATAACGTATAACGTATAACGTATAACGTATAACGTATAACGTATAACGTATAACGTAGAACGTATAACGTATAACGTACAACGTAAAACGTATAACGCATAACGTATAACGTACAACGTGTAACGAAGAACGTATAACGAATAAAGTAAAACGTGTATCCTATTACATATTACGTATAACGTATGACGTGTATCGTGTAACCTACGACGTATAACGTATAACGTATAACGTATAACGTATAACGTATAACGTATAACGTATAACGTATAACGTATAACGTATAACGTATAACGTATAACGTATAACGTATAACGTATAACGTATAACGTGTAACGAAGAACGTATAACGTAAAACGTATAACGTATAACGTATAACGTATAACGTATAACGTATAACGTGTAACGTATAACGCATAACGTATAACGTATAACGTGTATCGTGTAAGCTATGACGTATAACGTATAACGTATAACGTATAACGTGTAACGAAGAACGTATAACGTAAAACGTATAACGTATAACGTATAACGTATAACGTATAACGTATATCGTATAACGTATAACGTATAACGTATAACGTATAACGTATAACGTACAACGTAAAACGTATAACGCATAACGTATAACGTACAACGTGTAACGAAGAACGTATAACGAATAATGTAAAACGTGTAACTTATTACATATTACGTATAACGTATAACGTGTATCGTGTAACCTATGACGTATAACGTATAACGTATAAGGCATTACGTATAACGTATAACGTATAACGTATAACGTATAACGTATAACGTATAACGTATAACGTATAACGTATAACGTATAACGTATAACGTATAACGTATAACGTATAACGTATAACGTATAACGTATAACGTATAACGTATAACGTATAACGTATAACGTATAACGTACAACGTATAACGTATAACGTACAACGTATAACGTATAACGTATAACGTATAACGTGTAACGTATATAACGTATAACGTGTGACGTATAACGTATAACGTGTATCGTATAACGTATAACGTATAACTTATAACGTATAACGTATAACGTATAACGTATAACGTATGACGTATAACGTATAACGTATAACGTATAACGTATAACGTATAACGTATAAGGTATAACGTATAACGTGTAACGTATAACGTATAACGTGCAACGTATAACGTATAACGTGTAACTTATAACGTATAACGTATAACGTATTACGTGTGACGTATAACGTATAACGTGTAACGTATAACGTATAACGTATAAAGTATAACGTATAACGTATAACGTATAACGTATAACGTATGACGTATAACGTATAACGTATAACGTATAACGTGTAACGAAGAACGTATAACGTACTACGTATAACGTATAACGTATAACGTATAACGTATAACGTTTAACGTATAACGTATAACGTATAACGTATAACGTATAACGTATAACGTATAACGTATAACGTAAAACGTATAACGTATAACGTATAACGTATAACGTATAACGTATAACGTATAACGTATAACGTATAACGTATAACGTATAATGTATAACGTATAACGTATAACGTATAACGTATAACGTATAACGTGTAACGTATAACGTATAATGTATAACGTATAACGCATAACGTATAACGTATAACGTATAACGTATAACGTATAACGTATAACGTATAACGTGTATCGTGTAAGCTATGACGTATAACGTATAACGTATAACGTATAACGTATAACGTATAACGTATAACGTATAACGTATAACGTATAACGTATAACGTATAACGTATAACGTATAACGTATAACGTATAACGTATAACGTATAACGTATAACGTATAACGTACAACGTAAAACGTATAACGCATAATGTATAACGTACAACGTGTAACGAAGAACGTATAACGAATAATGTAAAACGTGTAACCTATTACATATTACGTATAACGTATAACGTGTATCGTGTAACCTATGACGTATAACGTATAACGTATAACGCATAACGTATAACGTATAACGTATAACGTATAACGTATAACGTATAACGTATGACGTATAACGTATAACGTATAACGTATAACGTGTAACGAAGAACGTATAACGTACTACGAATAACGTATAACGTATAACGTATAACGTATAACGTACAACGTAAAACGTATAACGCATAACGTATAACGTACAACGTGTAACGAAGAACGTATAACGAATAATGTAAAACGTGTAACGTATTACATATTACGTATAACGTATAACGTGTATCGTGTAACCTATGACGTATAACGTATAACGTATAACGCATAACGTACAACGTAAAACGTATAACGCATAACGTATAACGTATAACGTATAACGTATAACGTATAACGTATAACGTATAACGTGTAACGAAGAACGTATAACGTAAAACGTATAACGTATAACGTATAACGTATAACGTATAACGTATAACGTGTAACGTATAACGCATAACGTATAACGTATAACGTGTATCGTGTAAGCTATGACGTATAACGTATAACGTATAACGTATAACGTGTAACGAAGAACGTATAACGTAAAACGTATAACGTATAACGTATAACGTATAACGTATAACGTATATCGTATAACGTATAACGTATAACGTATAACGTATAACGTATAACGTACAACGTAAAACGTATAACGCATAACGTATAACGTACAACGTGTAACGAAGAACGTATAACGAATAATGTAAAACGTGTAACTTATTACATATTACGTATAACGTATAACGTGTATCGTGTAACCTATGACGTATAACGTATAACGTATAAGGCATTACGTATAACGTATAACGTATAACGTATAACGTATAACGTATAACGTATAACGTATAACGTAAAACGTATAACGTATAACGTATAACGTATAACGCATAACGTATAACGTATAACGTATAACGTAAAACTTATAACGTATAACGTATAACGTATAACGTATAACGTATAACGTATAACGTATAACGTATAACGTATAACGTATAACGTATAACGTATAACGTATAACGTATAACGTATAACGTATAACGTATAACGTATAACGTATAACGTATAACGTATAACGTATAACGTATAACGTACAACGTATAACGTATAACGTACAACGTATAACGTATAACGTATAACGTATAACGTGTAACGTATATAACGTATAACGTGTGACGTATAACGTATAACGTGTATCGTATAACGTATAACGTATAACTTATAACGTATAACGTATAACGTATAACGTATAACGTATGACGTATAACGTATAACGTATAACGTATAACGTATAACGTATAACGTATAAGGTATAACGTATAACGTGTAACGTATAACGTATAACGTGCAACGTATAACGTATAACGTGTAACTTATAACGTATAACGTATAACGTATTACGTGTGACGTATAACGTATAACGTGTAACGTATAACGTATAACGTATAAAGTATAACGTATAACGTATAACGTATAACGTATAACGTATGACGTATAACGTATAACGTATAACGTATAACGTGTAACGAAGAACGTATAACGTACTACGTATAACGTATAACGTATAACGTATAACGTATAACGTTTAACGTATAACGTATAACGTATAACGTATAACGTATAACGTATAACGTATAACGTATAACGTAAAACGTATAACGTATAACGTATAACGTATAACGTATAACGTATAACGTATAACGTATAACGTATAACGTATAACGTATAATGTATAACGTATAACGTATAACGTATAACGTATAACGTATAACGTGTAACGTATAACGTATAATGTATAACGTATAACGCATAACGTATAACGTATAACGTATAACGTATAACGTATAACGTATAACGTATAACGTGTATCGTGTAAGCTATGACGTATAACGTATAACGTATAACGTATAACGTATAACGTATAACGTATAACGTATAACGTATAACGTATAACGTATAACGTATAACGTATAACGTATAACGTATAACGTATAACGTATAACGTATAACGTATAACGTACAACGTAAAACGTATAACGCATAATGTATAACGTACAACGTGTAACGAAGAACGTATAACGAATAATGTAAAACGTGTAACCTATTACATATTACGTATAACGTATAACGTGTATCGTGTAACCTATGACGTATAACGTATAACGTATAACGCATAACGTATAACGTATAACGTATAACGTATAACGTATAACGTATAACGTATGACGTATAACGTATAACGTATAACGTATAACGTGTAACGAAGAACGTATAACGTACTACGAATAACGTATAACGTATAACGTATAACGTATAACGTTTAACGTATAACGTATAACGTATAACGTATAACGTCTAACGTATAACGTATAACGTATAACGTACAACGTAAAACGTATAACGCATAACGTATAACGTACAACGTGTAACGAAGAACGTATAACGAATAATGTAAAACGTGTAACGTATTACATATTACGTATAACGTATAACGTGTATCGTGTAACCTATGACGTATAACGTATAACGTATAACGCATAACGTACAACGTAAAACGTATAACGCATAACGTATAACGTACAACGTGTAACGAAGAACCTATATCGAATAATGTAAAACGTGTAACCTATTACATATTACGTATAACTTATGACGTGTATCGTGTAACCTACGACGTATAACGTATAACGTATAACGTATAACGTATAACGTATAACGTATAACGTATAACGTATAACGTATAACGTATAACGTATAACGTATAACGTATAACGTATAACGTATAACGTATAACGTATAACGTATTACGTATAACGTATAACGTATAACGTATAACGTATAACGTATAACGTATAACGTATAACGCATAACGTATAACGTATAACGTATAACGTATAACGTATAACGTATAACGTATAACGTATAACGTGTAACGAAGAACGTATAACGTAAAACGTATAACGTATAACGTATAACGTATAACGTATAACGTATAACGTATAACGTATAACGTATAACGTATAACGTATAACGTATAACGTATAACGTATAACGTATAGCGTATAACGTATAACGTATAACGTATAACGTATAACGTATAACGTATAACGTATATCGTATAACGTATAACGTATAACGTATAACGTATAACGTATAACGTGTATCGTGTAAGCTATGACGTATAACGTATAACGTATAACGTATAACGTATAACGTATAACGTATAACGTATAACGTATAACGTATAACGTATAACGTATAACGTATAACGTATAACGTAGAACGTATAACGTATAACGTACAACGTAAAACGTATAACGCATAACGTATAACGTACAACGTGTAACGAAGAACGTATAACGAATAATGTAAAACGTGTAACTTATTACATATTACGTATAACGTATAACGTGTATCGTGTAACCTATGACGTATAACGTATAACGTATAACGCATAACGTATACCGTATAACGTATAACGTATAACGTATAACGTATAACGTGCAACGTATAACGTATAACGTGTAACGTATAACGTATAACGTATAACGTATTACGTGTGACGTATAACGTATAACGTCTAACGTATAACGTATAACGTATAAAGTATAACGTATAACGTATAACGTATAACGTATAACGTATAACGTATAACGTATAACGTATAACGTATAACGTATAACGTATAACGTATAACGTATAACGTATAACGTATAACGTATAACGTATAACGTATAACGTATAACGTATGACGTATAACGTATAACGTATAACGTGTAACGTATAACGTATAACGTATAAGGTATAACGTATAACGTGTAACGTATAACGTATAACGTGCAACGTATTACGTATAACGTGTAACGTATAACGTAAAACGTATAACGTATTACGTGTAACGTATAACGTAAAACGTAAGACGTACTACATATTACGTATAACGTATAACGTATAACGTATAACGTATAACGTATAACGTATAACGTATAACGTATGACGTGTAACGTATGACGTGTAACGTATAACGTATAACGTATAACGTATAACCTATAACGTATAACGTATAACGTATAACGTATAACGTATAACGTATAACGTATAACGTATAACGTATAACGTATAACGTTTAACGTATAACGTATAACGTATAACGTAACACCTATAACGTACAACGTATAACGTATAACGTATAACGTATAACGTATAAGGTATAACGTATAACGTATAACGTATAACGTATAACGTATAACGTATAACGTATAACGTATAACGTATAACGTATAACGTATAACGTATAACGTATAATGTATAACGTATAACGTATAACGTATAACGTATAACGTATAACGTATAGCGTATAACGTATAACGTATAACGTATAACGTGTATCGTGTAAGCTATGACGTATAACGTATAACGTATAACGTATAACGTATAACGTATAACGTATAACATATAACGTATAACGTATAACGTATAACGTATAACGTATAACGTATAACGTATAACGTATAACGTATAACGTATAACGTATAACGTATAACGTATAACGTATAACGTATAACGTATAACGTATAACGTATAACGTATAACGTATAACGTATAACGTATAACGTATAACGTATAAAGTATAACGTATAACGTATAACGTGTATCGTGTAAGCTATGACGTATAAGGTATAACGTATAACGTGTATTGTGTAAGATATGATGTATAACGTATAACGTAAAACGTATAACGTGTAACGAAGAACGTATAACGTATAACGTATAACGTATAACGTATAACGTATAACGTATAACGTATAACGTATAACGTATAACGTATAACGTATAACGTATATCGTATACCGTATACCGTATAACGTATAGGGTATAACGTATAACGTATAACGTATAACGTATAACGTGTAACGAAGAACGTATAACGAATAACGTAAAACGTATAACATATATCCTATAACGCATAACGTATATCGTATAACGAATAACGTATAGCGAATAACGCATAACGTATACCGTATAACGTATAACGTATAACGTATAACGTATAACGTATAACGTAAAACGTATAACGTGTAACGTATAACGTATAACGTATAACGTGTAACGTATAACGTATAACGTATAACGTATAAGGTATAACGTGTAACGTGTAACGTATAACGTATAACGTATAACGTATAACGTATCACGTGTAACGTATAACGTATAACGTATAACGTATAACGTGTAACGTATAACGTATAACGTATAACGTATAACGTATAACGTATAACGTATAACGTATAACGTATAACGTATAACGCATAACGTATAACGCGTAACGTATAACGTATAACGTATAACGTATAACGTATAACGTATAACGTATAACGTATAACGTATAACGTATAACGTATAACGTTTAACATATAACGTGTAACGTATAACGTATAACGTATAACGCATAACGTATAACGTATAACGTATAACGTAAAACGTATAACGTATAACGTATAACGTATAACCTGAAACGAAAGACGTATAACGTATAACGTATAACGTATAACGTATAACGTATAACGTATAACGTATAACGTATAACGTATAACGTATAACGTATAACGTATAACGTATAACGTATAACGTATAACGTATAACGTGTATCGTATAACGTATAACGTATCACGTGTAACGTATAACGTATAACGTATAACGTATAACGTGTAACGTATAACGTATAACGTATAACGTATAACGTATAACGTATAACGTATAACGTATAACGTATAACGTATAACGCATAACGTATAACGCGTAACGTATAACGTATAACGTATAACGTATAACGTATAACGTATAACGTATAACGTATAACGTATAACGTATAACGTATAACGTTTAACATATAACGTGTAACGTATAACGTATAACGTATAACGTATAACGTATAACGTATAACGTATAAAGTATAACGTATAAGGTATAACGTGTAACGTGTAACGTATAACGTATAACGTGTAACGTATAACGTATAACGTGTAACTTATAACGTATAACGTATAACGTGTAACGTATAACGTATAACGTGTAACTTATATCGTATAACGTATAACGTGTATCTTGTAAGGTATGACGTATAACGTATAACGTATAACGTATAACGTGTAACGAATAGCGTATAACGTAAAACGTATAACGTATATCGTATAACGTATAACGTATAACGTATAACGTATAACGTATAACGTATAACGTATAACGTATAACGTATAACGTATAACGTATAACGTATAACGTATAACGTATAACGTATAACGTATAACGTATAACGTATAACGTATAACGTATAACGTATAACGTATAACGTATAACGTATAACGTATAACGTATAACGTATAACGTATAACGTATAACGTATAACGTGTAACGAAGAACGTATAACGTAAAACGTATAACGTATAACGTATAACGTATAACGTATAACGTATAACGCATAACGTATAACGTATAACGTATAACGTATAACGTATAACGTATAACGTGTAACGTATAACGTATAACGTATAACGTATAACGTATAACGTATAACGTATAACGTATAACGTATAACGTATAACGTATAACGTATAACGTATAACGTATAACGTATAACGTATAACGTATAACGTATAACGTGTAACGTATAACGTATAACGTGTAACGTATAACGTATAACGTGTGATGTGTATCGTATAACGTATAACGTATAACGTATAACGTATAACGTATAACGTATAACGTATAACGTATGACGTATAACGTATAACGTATAACGTATAACGTATAACCTATAACGTGTAACGTATAACGTATAACGTATAAAGTATAACGTATAAGGAATAACGTGTAACGTGTAACGTATAACGTATAACGTGTAACGTATAACGTATAACGTGTAACTTATAACTTATAACGTATAACGTGTATCTTGTAAGCTATGACGTATAACGTATAACGTATAACGTATAACGTGTAACGAATAACGTATAACGTAAAACGTATAACGTATAACGTATAACGTATAACGTATAACGTATAACGTATAACGTATAACGTATAACGTATAACGTATAACGCATAACGTATAACGTATAACGTATAACGTATAACGTATAACGTATAACGTATAACGTATAACGTATAACGTATAACGTATAACGTATAACGTATAACGTATAACGTATAAAGTATAACGTATAACGTATAACGTATAACGTATAACGTATAACGTGAATCGAAAGACGTATAACGTAAAACGTATAACGTATAACGTATAACGTATAACGTATAACGTATAACGTCTAACGTATAACGTATAACGTTTAACGTATCACGTGTAACGTATAACGTATAACGTATAACGTATAACGTATAACGCATAACGTATAACGTATAACGTATAACGTATAACGTATAACGTATAACGTATAACGTATAACGTGTAACGAAGAACGTATAACGTAAAACGTATAACGTATAACGTATAACGTATAACGTATAACGTATAACGTATAACGTATAACGTATAACGTATAACGTATAACGTATAACGTATAACGTATAACGTATAACGTATAGCGTATAACGTATAACGTATAACGTATAACGTATAACGTATAACGTATAACGTATAACGTATAACGTATAACGTATAACGTATAACGCATAACGTATAACGGATAACGTATAACGTATAACGTATAACGTATAACGTATAACGTATAACGTATAACGTATAACGTATAACGTATAACGTATAGCGTATAACGTATAACGTATAACGTATAACGTATAACGTATAACGTATAACGTATAACGTATAACGTATAACGTATAACGTATAGCGTATAACGTATAACGTATAACGTATAACGTATAACGTATAACGTATAACGTATATCGTATAACGTATAACGTATAACGTATAACGTATAACGTATAACGTATAACGTATAACGTGTAACGAAGAACGTATAACGTAAAACGTATAACGTATAACGTATAACGTATAACGTATAACGTATAACGTATAACGTATAACGTATAACGTATAACGTATAACGTATAACGTATAACGTATAACGTATAACGTATAACGTATAACGTATAACGTATAACGTATAACGTATAACGTATAACGTATAACGTATAACGTATAACGTATAACGTATAACGTATAAAGTATAACGTATAACGTATAACGTGTATCGTGTAAGCTATGACGTATAAGGTATAACGTATAACGTGTATTGTGTAAGATATGATGTATAACGTATAACGTAAAACGTATAACGTGTAACGAAGAACGTATAACGTATAACGTATAACGTATAACGTATAACGTATAACGTATAACGTATAACGTATAACGTATAACGTATAACGTATTACGTATAACGTGTAACGAAGGACGTATAACGTGTAACGAAGGACGTATAACGTACAACGTATAACGTATAACGTATAACGTATAACGTATAACGTATAACTTATAACGTATAACGTATAACGTATAACGTATAACGTATAACGTATAACGTATAACGTATAACGTATAACGAATAACGTAGAACGTATAACCTATTACATATTACGTATAACGTATAACGTGTATCGTATAACGTATAACGTGTGACGTATAACGTATAACGTATAACGTATAACGTATAACGTATAACGTATAACGTATAACGTATAACGTATAACGTGTAACGAATAACGTATAACGTGTGACGTATAACGTGTAACGTATAACGTATAACGTATAACGTATAACGTATAACGTATAACGTATAACGTGTAACGTATAACGTATAACGTATAACGTATAACGTATAACGTATAACGTGTAACGTATAACGTATAACGTGTAGCGTATAACGTATAACGTGTGACGTATAACGTATAACGTATAACGTATAACGTATAACGTATAACGTATAACGTATAACGTATAACGTATAACGTATAACGTATAACGTATAACGTATAACGTATAACGTATAACGTATAACGTATAACGAATAACGTAGAACGTATAACCTATTACATATTACGTATAACGTATAACGTGTATCGTGTATCCTATGACGTATAACGTATAACGTATAACGTGTAACGTATAACGTATAACGTATAACGTATAACGTATAACGTATAACGTATAACGTGTAACGTATAACGTATAACGTATAACGTATAACGTATAACGTATAACGTGTAACGTATAACGTATAACGTGTGATGTATAACGTATAACGTGTATCGTATAACGTATAACGTATAACGTATAACGTATAACGTATAACGTATAACGTATAACGTATGACGTATAACGTATAACGTATAACGTATAACGTATAACCTATAACGTGTAACGTATAACGTATAACGTATAACGTATAACGTATAACGTATAACGTATAACGTATAACGTATAACGTATAACGTATAACGTGTAACGTATAACGTATAACGTGTGATGTATAACGTATAACGTGTATCGTATAACGTATAACGTATAACGTATAACGTATAACGTATAACGTATAACGTATGACGTATAACGTATAACGTATAACGTATAACGTATAACCTATAACGTGTAACGTATAACGTATAACGTATAAAGTATAACGTATAAGGTATAACGTGTAACGTGTAACGTATAACGTATAGCGTGTAACGTATAACGTATAACGTGTAACTTATAACTTATAACGTATAACGTGTATCTTGTAAGCTATGACGTATAACGTATAACGTATAACGTATAACGTGTAACGAATAACGTATAACGTAAAACGTATAACGTATAACGTATAACGTATAACGTATAACGTATAACGTATAACGTATAACGTATAACGTATAACGTATAACGCATAACGTATAACGTATAACGTATAACGTATAACGTATAACGTATAACGTATAACGTATAACGTATAACGTATAACGTATAACGTATAACGTATAACGTATAACGTATAACGTATAACGTATAACGTATAACGTATAACGTATAAAGTATAACGTATAACGTATAACGTATAACGTATAACGTATAACGTGAATCGAAAGACGTATAACGTAAAACGTATAACGTATAACGTATAACGTATAACGTATAACGTATAACGTATAACGTATAACGCATAACGTATAACGTATAACGTATAACGTATAACGTATAACGTATAACGTATAACGTATAACGTATAACGTATAACGTATAACGTATAACGTATAACGTATAACGTATAACGTATAAAGTATAACGTATAACGTATAACGTATAACGTATAACGTATAACGTGAATCGAAAGACGTATAACGTAAAACGTATAACGTATAACGTATAACGTATAACGTATAACGTATAACGTATAACGTCTAACGTATAACGTATAACGTTTAACGTATCACGTGTAACGTATAACGTATAACGTGTAACGTATAACGTATAATGTGTAACGTATAACGTATAACGTGTAACGTATAACGTATAACGTATAACGTATAACGTGTAACGAAGAACGTATAACGTATAACGTATAACGTATAACGTATAACGTATAACGTATAACGTATAACGTATAACGTATAACGTATAACGTATTACGTATAACGTGTAACGAAGGACGTATAACGTGTAACGAAGGACGTATAACGTACAAAGTATAACGTATAACGTATAACGTATAACGTATAACGTATAACTTATAACGTATAACGTATAACGCTTAACGTATAACGTATAACGTTTAACGATAACGTATAACGTATAACGTATAACGTATAACGTATAACGTATAACGTATAACGTGTAACGTATAACGTATAACGTGTGACGTATAACGTATAACGTATAACGTATAACGTATAACGTATAACGTATAACGTATAACGTATAACGTATAACGTATAACGTATAACGTATAACGTGTAACGAATAACGTATAACGTGTGACGTATAACGTGTAACGTATAACGTATAACGTATAACGTATAACGTATAACGTATAACGTATAACGTGTAACGTATAACGTATAACGTATAACGTATAACGTATAACGTATAACGTATAACGTATAACGTGTAACGTATAACGTATAACGTGTAGCGTATAACGTATAACGTGTGACGTGTAACGTATAACGTATAACGTATAACGTATAACGTATAACGTATAACGTATAACGTATAAAGTATAACGTATAACGTATAACGTATAACGTATAACGTATAACGTATAACGAATAACGTAGAACGTATAACCTATTACATATTACGTATAACGTATAACGTGTATCGTGTATCCTATGACGTATAACGTATAACGTATAACGTGTAACGTATAACGTATAACGTATAACGTATAACGTATAACGTATAACGTATAACGTGTAACGTATAACGTATAACGTATAACGTATAACGTATAACGTATAACGTGTAACGTATAACGTATAACGTGTGATGTATAACGTATAACGTGTATCGTATAACGTATAACGTATAACGTATAACGTATAACGTATAACGTATAACGTATGACGTATAACGTATAACGTATAACGTATAACGTATAACCTATAACGTGTAACGTATAACGTATAACGTATAACGTATAACGTATAACGTATAACGTATAACGTATAACGTATAACGTATAACGTATAACGTGTAACGTATAACGTATAACGTGTGATGTATAACGTATAACGTGTATCGTATAACGTATAACGTATAACGTATAACGTATAACGTATAACGTATAACGTATGACGTATAACGTATAACGTATAACGTATAACGTATAACCTATAACGTGTAACGTATAACGTATAACGTATAAAGTATAACGTATAAGGTATAACGTGTAACGTGTAACGTATAACGTATAGCGTGTAACGTATAACGTATAACGTGTAACTTATAACTTATAACGTATAACGTGTATCTTGTAAGCTATGACGTATAACGTATAACGTATAACGTATAACGTGTAACGAATAACGTATAACGTAAAACGTATAACGTATAACGTATAACGTATAACGTATAACGTATAACGTATAACGTATAACGTGTAACGTATAACGTATAACGTATAACGTATAACGCATAACGTATAACGTATAACGTATAACGTATAACGTATAACGTATAACGTATAACGTATAACGTATAACGTATAGCGTATAACGTATAACGTATAACGTATAACGTATAACGTATAACGTATAACGTATAAAGTATAACGTATAACGTATAACGTATAACGTATAACGTATAACGTGAATCGAAAGACGTATAACGTAAAACGTATAACGTATAACGTATAACGTATAACGTATAACGTATAACGTATAACGTCTAACGTATAACGTATAACGTTTAACGTATCACGTGTAACGTATAACGTATAACGTGTAACGTATAACGTATAATGTGTAACGTATAACGTATAACGTGTAACGTATAACGTATAACGTATAACGTATAACGTGTAACGAAGAACGTATAACGTATAACGTATAACATATAACGTATAACGTATAACGTATAACGTATAACGTATAACGTATAACGTATTACGTATAACGTGTAACGAAGGACGTATAACGTGTAACGAAGGACGTATAACGTACAACGTATAACGTATAACGTATATCGTATAACGTATAACGTATAACTTGTAACGTATAACGTATAACGCTTAACGTATAACGTATAACGTTTAACGATAACGTATAACGTATAACGTATAACGTATAACGTATAACGTATAACGTATAACGTATAACGTATAACGTATAACGAATAACGTAGAACGTATAACCTATTACATATTACGTATAACGTATAACGTGTATCGTGTATCCTATGACGTATAACGTATAACGTATAACGTGTAACGTATAACGTATAACGTATAACGTATAACGTATAACGTATAACGTATAACGTGTAACGTATAACGTATAACGTATAACGTATAACGTATATCGTATAACGTATAACGTATAACGTATAACGTATAACGTATAACGTATAACGTATAACGTATAACGTATAACGTATAACGTATAACGTATAACGTATAACGTATAACGTATAACGTATAACGTATAACGTATAACGTATAACGTATAACGAATAACGTAGAACGTATAACCTATTACATATTACGTATAACGTATAACGTGTATCGTGTATCCTATGACGTATAACGTATAACGTATAACGTGTAACGTATAACGTATAACGTATAACGTATAACGTATAACGTATAACGTATAACGTGTAACGTATAACGTATAACGTATAACGTATAACGTATAACGTATAACGTGTAACGTATAACGTATAACGTGTGATGTATAACGTATAACGTGTATCGTATAACGTATAACGTATAACGTATAACGTATAACGTATAACGTATAACGTATAACGTATGACGTATAACGTATAACGTATAACGTATAACGTATAACCTATAACGTGTAACGTATAACGTATAACGTATAACGTATAACGTATAACGTATAACGTATAACGTATAGCGTATAACGTATAACGTATAACGTGTAACGTATAACGTATAACGTGTGATGTATAACGTATAACGTGTATCGTATAACGTATAACGTATAACGTATAACGTATAACGTATAACGTATAACGTATGACGTATAACGTATAACGTATAACGTATAACGTATAACCTATAACGTGTAACGTATAACGTATAACGTATAAAGTATAACGTATAAGGTATAACGTGTAACGTGTAACGTATAACGTATAGCGTGTAACGTATAACGTATAACGTGTAACTTATAACTTATAACGTATAACGTGTATCTTGTAAGCTATGACGTATAACGTATAACGTATAACGTATAACGTGTAACGAATAACGTATAACGTAAAACGTATAACGTATAACGTATAACGTATAACGTATAACGTATAACGTATAACGTATAACGTATAACGTATAACGTATAACGTATAACGTTTAACGTATCACGTGTAACGTATAACGTATAACGTGTAACGTATAACGTATAATGTGTAACGTATAACGTATAACGTGTAACGTATAACGTATAACGTATAACGTATAACGTGTAACGAAGAACGTATAACGTATAACGTATAACATATAACGTATAACGTATAACGTATAACGTATAACGTATAACGTATAACGTATTCCGTATAACGTGTAACGAAGGACGTATAACGTGTAACGTATAACGTATAACGTATTACGTATAACGTGTAACGAAGGACGTATAACGTGTAACGAAGGACGTATAATGTACAACGTATAACGTATAACGTATAACGTATAACGTATAACGTATAACTTATAACGTATAACGTATAACGCTTAACGTATAACGTATAACGTTTAACGATAACGTATAATGTATAACGTATAACGTATAACGTATAACGTATAACGTATAACGTGTAACGTATAACGTATAACGTGTGACGTATAACGTATAACGTATAACGTATAACGTATAACGTATAACGTATAACGTATAACGTATAACGTATAACGTATAACGTATAACGTATAACGTATAACGTGTAACGAATAACGTATAACGTGTGACGTATAACGTGTAACGTATAACGTATAACGTATAACGTATAACGTATAACGTATAACGTATAACGTATAACGTGTAACGTATAACGTATAACGTATAACGTATAACGTATAACGTATAACGTATAACGTATAACGTGTAACGTATAACGTATAACGTGTAGCGTATAACGTATAACGTGTGACGTATAACGTATAACGTATAACGTATAACGTATAACGTATAACGTATAACGTATAACGTATAACGTATAACGTATAACGTATAACGTATAACGTATAACGTATAACGTATAACGAATAACGTAGAACGTATAACCTATTACATATTACGTATAACGTATAACGTGTATCGTGTATCCTATGACGTATAACGTATAACGTATAACGTGTAACGTATAACGTATAACGTATAACGTATAACGTATAACGTATAACGTATAACGTGTAACGTATAACGTATAACGTATAACGTATAACGTATAACGTATAACGTGTAACGTATAACGTATAACGTGTGATGTATAACGTATAACGTGTATCGTATAACGTATAACGTATAACGTATAACGTATAACGTATAACGTATAACGTATGACGTATAACGTATAACGTATAACGTATAACGTATAACCTATAACGTGTAACGTATAACGTATAACGTATAACGTATAACGTATAACGTATAACGTATAACGTATAACGTATAACGTATAACGTATAACGTGTAACGTATAACGTATAACGTGTGATGTATAACGTATAACGTGTTTCGTATAACGTATAACGTATAACGTATAACGTATAACGTATAACGTATAACGTATGACGTATAACGTATAACGTATAACGTATAACGTATAACCTATAACGTGTAACGTATAACGTATAACGTATAAAGTATAACGTATAAGGTATAACGTGTAACGTGTAACGTATAACGTATAGCGTGTAACGTATAACGTATAACGTGTAACTTATAACTTATAACGTATAACGTGTATCTTGTAAGCTATGACGTATAACGTATAACGTATAACGTATAACGTGTAACGAATAACGTATAACGTAAAACGTATAACGTATAACGTATAACGTATAACGTATAACGTATAACGTATAACGTATAACGTATAACGTATAACGTATAACGTATAACGTATAACGCATAACGTATAACGTATAACGTATAACGTATAACGTATAACGTATAACGTATAACGTATAACGTATAACGTATAGCGTATAACGTATAACGTATAACGTATAACGTATAACGTATAACGTATAACGTATAAAGTATAACGTATAACGTATAACGTATAACGTATAACGTATAACGTGAATCGAAAGACGTATAACGTAAAACGTATAACGTATAACGTATAACGTATAACGTATAACGTATAACGTATAACGTCTAACGTATAACGTATAACGTTTAACGTATCACGTGTAACGTATAACGTATAACGTGTAACGTATAACGTATAATGTGTAACGTATAACGTATAACGTGTAACGTATAACGTATAACGTATAACGTATAACGTGTAACGAAGAACGTATAACGTATAACGTATAACATATAACGTATAACGTATAACGTATAACGTATAACGTATAACGTATAACGTATTACGTATAACGTGTAACGAAGGACGTATAACGTGTAACGAAGGACGTATAACGTACAACGTATAACGTATAACGTATATCGTATAACGTATAACGTATAACTTATAACGTATAACGTATAACGCTTAACGTATAACGTATAACGTTTAACGATAACGTATAACGTATAACGTATAACGTATAACGTATAACGTATAACGTATAACGTGTAACGTATAACGTATAACGTGTGACGTATAACGTATAACGTATAACGTATAACGTATAACGTATAACGTATAACGTATAACGTATAACGTATAACGTATAACGTATAACGTATAACGTGTAACGAATAACGTATAACGTGTGACGTATAACGTGTAACGTATAACGTATAACGTATAACGTATAACGTATAACGTATAACGTATAACGTATAACGTATAACGTGTAACGTATAACGTATAACGTGTAGCGTATAACGTATAACGTGTGACGTATAACGTATAACATATAACGTATAACGTATAACGTATAACGTATAACGTATAACGTATAACGTATAACGTATAACGTATAACGTATAACGTATAACGTATAACGTATAACGTATAACGTATAACGTATAACGAATAACGTAGAACGTATAACCTATTACATATTACGTATAACGTATAACGTGTATCGTGTATCCTATGACGTATAACGTATAACGTATAACGTGTAACGTATAACGTATAACGTATAACGTATAACGTATAACGTATAACGTATAACGTGTAACGTATAACGTATAACGTATAACGTATAACGTATATCGTATAACGTATAACGTATAACGTATAACGTATAACGTATAACGTATAACGTATAACGTATAACGTATAACGTATAACGTATAACGTATAACGTATAACGTATAACGTATAACGTATAACGTATAACGTATAACGTATAACGTATAACGAATAACGTAGAACGTATAACCTATTACATATTACGTATAACGTATAACGTGTATCGTGTATCCTATGACGTATAACGTATAACGTATAACGTATAACGTATAACGTATAACGTATAACGAATAACGTATAACGTATAACGTATAACGTATAACGTATAACGTATAACGTATAACGTATAACGTATAACGTATAACGTATAACGTATAACGTATAACGTGTAACGTATAACGTATAACGTGTGACGTATAACGTATAACGTATAACGTGTAGCGTATAACGTATAACGTGTGACGTATAACGTATAACGTATAACGTATAACGTATAACGTATAACGTATAACGTATAACGTATAACGTATAACGTATAACGTATAACGTATAACGTATAACGTATAACGTATAACGAATAACGTAGAACGTATAACCTATTACATATTACGTATAACGTATAACGTGTATCGTGTATCCTATGACGTATAACGTATAACGTATAACGTGTAACGTATAACGTATAACGTATAACGTATAACGTATAACGTATAACGTATAACGTATAACGTATAACGTATAACGTATAACGTATAACGTATAACGTATAACGTATAACGTATAACGTATAACGTATAACGTATAACGTATAACGTATAACGTATAACGTATAACGTATAACGTATAACGTATAACGTATAACGTATAACGTATAACGTATAACGTATAACGTATAACGTATAACGCATAACGTGTAACGCATAACGTGTAACGGAGAACGTATTACGAATAACGTAAAACGTATAACGTATTACATATTACGTATAACGTATAACGTGTATCGTGTAACCTACGACGTATAACGTATAACGTATAACGTATAACGTATAACGTATAACGTATAACGTATAACGTATAACGTATAACGTATAACGTATAACGTATAACGTATAACGTATAACGTATAACGTATAACGTATAACGTATAACGTATAACGTATAACGTATAACGTATAACGTATAACGTATAACGTATAACGTATAACGTATAACGTTTAACGTATAACGTAGAACGTATAACGTATAACGTGTAACGTATATCGTATAACGTATGACGTATAACGTATAACGTATAACGTATAACGTATAACGTATAACGTATAACGTATAACGTATAACGTATAACGTATAACGTATAACGTATAACGCATAACGTATAACGTATAACGTATAACGTATAACGTATAACGTATAACGTATAACGTATAACGTATAACGTATAACGTATAACGTGTAACGTGTAACGTATAACGTACGACGTATAACGTATAACGTGTAACGAAGAACGTATAACAAATATACGTAAAACGTATAAAGTATTACGTATTACGTAGAACGAATAACGTGTATCGTATAACCTATGACGTATAACGTATAACGTATAACGTATAACGTATAACGTATAACGTTTAACGTATAACGTATAACGAATATACGTATAACGTGTAACGAAGAACGTATAACGAATATACGTATAACGTGTAACGAAGAACGTATAACGAATATACGTAAAACGTATAAAGTATTACATATTACGTATAACGTATAACGTGTATCGTATAACCTATGACGTATAACGTATAACGTATAACGTATAACGTGTAACGAAGAACGTATAACGATTGACGTAAAACGTATGACGTATTACATATTACGTATAACGTATAACGTATAACGTATAACGTATAACGTATAACGTGTAACGTGTAACGTGTAACGTGTAACGTATAACGTGTGACGTATATCGTATAACGTATAACGTATAACGTATAACGTATAACGTATAACGTATAACGTATAACGTATAACGTATAACGCATAACGTATAACGTATAACGTATAACGTATAACGTATAACGTATAACGTATAACGTATAACGTATAACGTATAACGTATAACGTATAACGTATAACGTATAACGTATAACGTATAACGTATAACGTATAACGTATAACGTATAACGTATAACGTATAACGTATAACGCATAACGTATAACGCGTAACGTATAACGTATAACGTGTAACGAAGAACGTATTACGAATAACGTAAAACGTATAACGTATAACGTATAACGTATAACGTATAACGTATAACGTATAACGTATAACGTATAACGTTTAACGTATAACGTATAACGTATAACGTATAACGTATAACGTATAACGTATAACGTATAACGTATAACGTATAACGTATAACGTATAACGTATAACGTATAACGTATAACGTATAACGTATAACGTATAACGTATAACGTATAACGTATAACGTATAACGTATAACGTATAACGTATAACGTATAACGTATAACGTATAACGTATAACGTATAACGTATAACGTATAACGTATAACGTATAACGTATAACGTGTAACGCATAACGTATAACGTATAACGTGTAACGAAGAACGTATTACGAATAACGTAAAATGTATAACGTATAACGTATAACGTATAACGTATAACGTATAACATATAACGTATAAAGTATAACGTATAACGTATAACGTATAACGTATAACGTATAACGTATAACGTATAACGTATAACGTATAACGTATAACGTATAACGTATAACGTATAACGTATAACGTATAACGTATAGCGTATAACGTATAACGTATAACGTATAACGTATAACGTATAACGTATAACGTATAACGTATAACGTATAACGTATAACGTATGACGTATAACGTATAACGTTTAACGTGTAACGAAGAACGTATAACGAATATACGTATAACGTGTAACGAAGAACGTATAACGAATATACGTATAACGTGTAACGAAGAATGTATAACGAATATACGTATAACGTGTAACGAAGAACGTATAACGAATATACGTAAAACGTATGACGTATTACATATTACGTATAACGTATAACGTATAACGCATAACGTATAACGTATAACGTATAACGCATAACGTATAACGTATAACGTATAACGTATAACGTATAACGTATAACGTATAACGTATAACGTGTAACGAAGAACGTATAACGATTGACGTAAAACGTATGACGTATTACATATTACGTATAACGTATAACGTATAACGCATAACGTATATCGTATAACGTATAACGCATAACGTATAACGTATAACGTATAACGTATAACGTATAACGTATAACGTATAACGTATAACGTATAACCCATAACGTATAACGTCTAGCGTGTAACGAAGAACGTATAACGAATAACGTATAACCAATAACGTATAACGTATAACCTAAAACGTATAACGTATAACGTATAACGTATAACGTATAACGTATAACGTATAACGTATAACGTATAACGTATAACGTATAACGTATAACGTATAACGTATAACGTATAACGTATAACGTATAACGTATAACGTATAACGTATAACGTATAACGTATAACGTATAACGTATAACGTATAACGCATAACGTATAACGTATAACGTGTAACGAAGAACGTATTACGAATAACGTAAAATGTATAACGTATAACGTATAACGTATAACGTATAACGTATAACGTATAACGTATAACGTATAACGTATAACGTATAACGTATAACGTATAACGTATAACGTATAACGCATAACGTATAACGTATAACGTGTAACGAAGAACGTATTACGAATAACGTATAACGTATAACGTATAACGTATAACGTATAACGTATAACGTATAACGTATAACGTATAACGTATAACGTATAACGTATAACGTGTAACGAAGAACGTATAACGATTGACGTAAAACGTATGACGTATTACATATTACGTATAACGTATAACGTATAACGCATAACGTATATCGTATAACGTATAACGCATAACGTATAACGTATAACGTATAACGTATAACGTATAACGTATAACGCATAACGTATAACGTATAACGTATAACGTATAACGTATAACGTATAACGTATAACGTATAACGTATAACGTATAACGTATAACGTATAACGTATAACGTATAACGTATAACGTATAACGTATAACGTATAACGTATAACGTACAACGTATAACGTATAACGTATAACGTATAACGTTTAACGCATAACGTATAACGCATAACGTATAACGTATAACGTGTAACGAAGAACGTATTACGAATAACGTAAAACGTATAACGTATAACGTATAACGTATAACGTATAACGTATAACGTATAACGTATAACGTATAACGTTTAACGTATAACGTATAACGTATAACGTATAACGTATAACGTATAACGTATAACGTATAACGTATAACGTATAACGTATAACGTATAACGTATAACGTATAACGTATAACGTATAACGTATAACGTATAACGTATAACGTATAACGTATAACGTATAACGTATAACGTATAACGTATAACGTATAACGTATAACGTATAACGTATAACGTATAACGTATAACGTATAACGTATAACGTATAACGTATAACGTATAACGTATAACGTATAACGTATAACGTATAACGTATAACGTATAACGTATAACGTATAACGTATAACGTATAACGTATAACGCATAACGTGTAACGCAAAACGTGTAACGGAGAACGTATTACGAATAACGTAAAACGTATAACGTATTACATATTACGTATAACGTATAACGTGTATCGTGTAACCTACGACGTATAACGTATAACGTATAACGTATAACGTATAACGTATAACGTATAACGTATAACGTATAACGTATAACGTATAACGTATAACGTATAACGTATAACGTATAACGTATAACGTATAACGTATAACGTATAACGTATAACGTATAACGTATAACGTATAACGTATAACGTATAACGTATAACGTATAACGTATAACGTATAACGTATAACGCATAACGTATAACGTATAACGTATAACGTATAACGTATAACGTATAACGTATAACGTATAACGTATAACGTATAACGTATAACGTGTAACGTGTAACGTATAACGTACGACGTATAACGTATAACGTGTAACGAAGAACGTATAACGAATATACGTAAAACGTATAAAGTATTACATATTACGTAGAACGAATAACGTGTATCGTATAACCTATGACGTATAACGTATAACGTATAACGTATAACGTATAACGTATAACGTTTAACGTATAACGTATAACGAATATACGTATAACGTGTAACGAAGAACGTATAACGAATATACGTATAACGTGTAACGAAGAACGTATAACGAATATACGTAAAACGTATAAAGTATTACATATTACGTATAACGTATAACGTGTATCGTATAACCTATGACGTATAACGTATAACGTATAACGTATAACGTGTAACGAAGAACGTATAACGATTGACGTAACACGTATGACGTATTACATATTACGTATAACGTATAACGTATAACGTATAACGTATAACGTTTAACGTATAACGTTTAACGTATAACGTAGAACGTATAACGTATAACGTATAACGTATAACGTATAACGTATAACGTATAACGTATAACGTATAACGTATAACGTATAACGTATAACGTATAACGTATAACGTATAACGTATAACGTATAACGTATAACGTATAACGTATAACGTATAACGTATAACGTATAACGTATAACGTATAACGTATAACGTATAACGTATAACGTATAACGTATAACGTATAACGTATAACGCATAACGTATAACGTATAACGTGTAACGAAGAACGTATAACGTATAACGTATAACGTATAACGTATAACGTATAACGTATAACGTATAACGTATAACGTATAACGTATAACGTATAACGTATAACGTATAACGTATAACGTATAACGTATAACGTATAACGTATAACGTATAACGCATAACGTATAACGCATAACGTATAACGCATAACGTATAACGTATAACGTGTAACGAAGAACGTATTACGAATAACGTAAAACGTATAACGTATAACGTATAACGTATAACGTATAACGTATAACGTATAACGTATAACGTATAACGTATAACGTATAACGTATAACGTATAACGTATAACGTATAACGTATAACGTATAACGTATAACGTATAACGTATAACGTATAACGCATAACGTATAACGTATAACGTATAACGCATAACGTATAACGTATAACGTATAACGTATAACGTATAACGTATAACGTATAACGTGTAACGAAGAACGTATAACGATTGACGTAAAACGTATGACGTATTACATATTACGTATAACGTATAACGTATAACGCATAACGTATATCGTATAACGTATAACGCATAACGTATAACGTATAACGTATAACGTATAACGTATAACGTATAACGTATAACGTATAACCCATAACGTATAACGTCTAGCGTGTAACGAAGAACGTATAACGAATAACGTATAACCAATAACGTATAACGTATAACCTAAAACGTATCACGTATAACGTATAACGTATAACGTATAACGTATAACGTATAACGTATAACGTATAACGTATAACGTATAACGTATAACGTATAACGCATAACGTATAACGCATAACGTGTAACGAAGAACGTATTACGAATAACGTAAAACGTATAACGTATAACGTATAACGTATAACGTATAACGTATAACGTATAACGTATAACGTATAACGTATAACGCATAACGTATAACGCATAACGTATAACGTATAACGTATAACGTATAACGTATAACGTATAACGTATAACGTATAACGTATAACGTATAACGTATAACGTATAACGTATAACGTATAACGTATAACGTATAACGTATAACGTATAACGTATAACGTATAACGTATAACGTATAGCGTATAACGCATAACGTATAACGCATAACGTATAACGCATAACGTATAACGTATAACGTGTAACGAAGAACGTATTACGAATAACGTAAAACGTATAACGTATAACGTATAACGTATAACGTATAACGTATAACGTATAACGTATAACGTATAACGTATAACGTATAACGTATAACGTATAACGTATAACGTAATACGTATAACGTATAACGTATAACGTATAACGTATAACGTATAACGTATAACGTATAACGTATAACGTATAACGTATAACGTATAACGTATAACGTATAACGTATAACGTATAACGTATAACGTATAACGTATAACGTATAACGTATAACGTATAACGTATAACGTATAACGTATAACGTATAACGCATAACGTATAACGTATAACGTGTAACGAAGAACGTATTACGAATAACGTAAAATGTATAACGTATAACGTATAACGTATAACGTATAACGTATAACGTATAACGTATAAAGTATAACGTATAACGTATAACGTATAACGTATAACGTATAACGTATAACGTATAACGTATAACGTATAACGTATAACGTATAACGTATAACGTATAACGTATAACGTATAACGTATAGCGTATAACGTATAACGTATAACGTATAACGTATAACGTATAACGTATAACGTATAACGTATAACGTATAACGTATGACGTATAACGTATAACGTTTAACGTGTAACGAAGAACGTATAACGAATATACGTATAACGTGTAACGAAGAACGTATAACGAATATACGTATAACGTGTAACGAAGAATGTATAACGAATATACGTATAACGTGTAACGAAGAACGTATAACGAATATACGTAAAACGTATGACGTATTACATATTACGTATAACGTATAACGTATAACGCATAACGTATAACGTATAACGTATAACGCATAACGTATAACGTATAACGTATAACGTATAACGTATAACGCATAACGTATAACGTGTAACGAAGAACGTATAACGATTGACGTAAAACGTATGACGTATTACATATTACGTATAACGTATAACGTATAACGCATAACGTATATCGTATAACGTATAACGCATAACGTATAACGTATAACGTATAACGTATAACGTATAACGTATAACGTATAACGTATAACCCATAACGTATAACGTCTAGCGTGTAACGAAGAACGTATAACGAATAACGTATAACCAATAACGTATAACGTATAACCTAAAACGTATCACGTATAACGTATAACGTATAACGTATAACGTATAACGAAGAACGTATAACGAATATACGTATAAAGTGTAACGAAGAACGTATAACGAATATACGTAAAACGTATAAAGTATTACATATTACGTAGAACGAATAACGTGTATCGTATAACCTATGACGTATAACGTATAACGTATAACGTATAACGTATAACGTATAACGTATAACGTATAACGTATAACGTATAACGTATAACGTATAACGTATAACGTATAACGTATAACGAATAACGTAAAACGTATGACATATTTCATATTACGTATAACGTATAACGTATAACGAATAACGTATAACGTATAACGTATAACGTATAACGTATATCGTATAACGTATAACGTATAACGTATAACGTATAACGTATAACGTATAACGTATAACGTATAACGTATAACGTATAACGTATAACGTATAACGTATAACGTATAACGTATAACGTATAACGTATAACGTATAACGTATAACGTATAACGTATAACGTATAACGTATAACGTATAACGTATAACGTATAACGTATAACGTATAACGTATAACGTTTAACGTATAACGTAAAACGTATAACGTATAATGTATAATATAACGTATAACTTATAACGTATAACGTATAACGTATAACGTATAACGTATAACGTGTAACGTGTAACGTGTAACGTGTAACGTGTAACGTGTAACGTATAACGTGTGACGTATATCGTATAACGTATAACGTATAACGTATAACGCATAACGTATAACGTATAACGTATAACGCATAACGTATAACGTATAACGTATAACGTATAACGTATAACGTATAACGTATAACGTATAACGTATAACGTATGACGTGTAACGTATAACGTATAACGTATAACGTATAATGTATAACGTATAACGTATAACGTATAACGTATAACGTATAACGTATAACGTATGACGTATAACGTATAACGTATATCGTATAACGTATGACGTATAACGTATAACCCATAACGTATAACGTCTAGCGTGTAACGAAGAACGTATAACGAATAACGTATAACCAATAACGTATAACGTATAACCTAAAACGTATCACGTATAACGTATAACGTATAACGTATAACGTATAACGTATAACGTATAACGTATAACGTATAACGTATAACGTATAACGTATAACGTATAACGTATAACGTATAACGCATAACGTATAACGCATAACGTGTAACGAAGAACGTATTACGAATAACGTAAAACGTATAACGTATAACGTATAACGTATAACGTATAACGTATAACGTATAACGTATAACGTATAACGCATAACGTATAACGTATAACGTATAACGTATAACGTATAACGTATAACGTATAACGTTTAACGTATAACGTAAAACGTATAACGTATAATGTATAATATAACGTATAACTTATAACGTATAACGTATAACGTATAACGTATAACGTATAACGTGTAACGTGTAACGTGTAACGTGTAACGTATAACGTGTGACGTATATCGTATAACGTATAACGTATAACGTATAACGTATAACGTATAACGTATGACGTATAACGTATAACGTATATCGTATAACGTATGACGTATAACGTATAACCCATAACGTATAACGTCTAGCGTGTAACGAAGAACGTATAACGAATAACGTATAACCAATAACGTATAACGTATAACCTAAAACGTATCACGTATAACGTATAACGTATAACGTATAACGTATAACGTATAACGTATAACGTATAACGTATAACGTATAACGTATAACGTATAACGTATAACGTATAACGTATAACGCATAACGTATAACGCATAACGTGTAACGAAGAACGTATTACGAATAACGTAAAACGTATAACGTATAACGTATAACGTATAACGTATAACGTATAACGTATAACGTATAACGTATAACGTATAACGTATAACGTATAACGTATAACGTATAACGTATAACGTATAACGTATAACGTATAACGTTTAACGTATAACGTAAAACGTATAACGTATAATGTATAATATAACGTATAACTTATAACGTATAACGTATAACGTATAACGTATAACGTATAACGTGTAACGTGTAACGTGTAACGTGTAACGTATAACGTGTGACGTATATCGTATAACGTATAACGTATAACGTATAACGTATAACGTATAACGTATAACGTATAACGTATAACGTATAACGTATAACGTATAACGTATAACGTATAACGTATAACGTATAACGTATATCGTATAACCTATGACGTATAACGTATAACGTATAACGTATAACGTATAACGTATAACGTTTAACGTATAACGTTTAACGTATAACGTAGAACGTATAACGTATAACGCATAACGTATAACGCATAAAGTGTAACGAAGAACGTATTACGAATAACGTAAAACGTATAACGTATAACGTATAACGTATAACGTATAACGTATAACGCATAACGTATAACGTATAACGTATAACGTATAACGTATGACGTATAACGTATAACGTTTAACGTGTAACGAAGAACGTATAACGAATATACGTATAACGTGTAACGAAGAACGTATAACGAATATACGTATAACGTGTAACGAAGAATGTATAACGAATATACGTATAACGTGTAACGAAGAACGTATAACGAATATACGTAAAACGTATGACGTATTACATATTACGTATAACGTATAACGTATAACGCATAACGTATAACGTATAACGTATAACGCATAACGTATAACGTATAACGTATAACGTATAACGTATAACGTATAACGTATAACGTGTAACGAAGAACGTATAACGATTGACGTAAAACGTATGACGTATTACATATTACGTATAACGTATAACGTATAACGCATAACGTATATCGTATAACGTATAACGCATAACGTATAACGTATAACGTATAACGTATAACGTATAACGTATAACGTATAACGTATAACCCATAACGTATAACGTCTAGCGTGTAACGAAGAACGTATAACGAATAACGTATAACCAATAACATATAACGTATAACCTAAAACGTATCACGTATAACGTATAACGTATAACGTATAACGTATAACGTATAACGTATAACGTATAACGTATAACGTATAACGTATAACGTATAACGCATAACGTATAACGCATAACGTGTAACGAAGAACGTATTACGAATAACGTAAAACGTATAACGTATAACGTATAACGTATAACGTATAACGTATAACGTATAACGTATAACGTATAACGTATAACGTATAACGCATAACGTATAACGCATAACGTATAACGTATAACGTATAACGTATAACGTATAACGTATAACGTATAACGTATAACGTATAACGTATAACGTATAACGTATAACGTATAACGTATAACGTATAACGTATAACGTATAACGTATAACGTATAACGTATAACGTATAACGTATAACGTATAACGCATAACGCATAACGTATAACGCATAACGTATAACGCATAACGTATAACGTATAACGTGTAACGAAGAACGTATTACGAATAACGTAAAACGTATAACGTATAACGTATAACGTATAACGTATAACGTATAACGTATAACGTATAACGTATAACGTATAACGTATAACGTATAACGTATAACGTATAACGTATAACGTATAACGTATAACGTATAACGTATAACGTATAACGTATAACGTATAACGTATAACGTATAACGTATAACGTATAACGTATAACGTATAACGTATAACGTATAACGTATAACGTATAACGTATAACGTATAACGTATAACGTATAACGTATAACGTATAACGTATAACGTATAACGTATAACGTATAACGTATAACGAATAACGTATAACGTATAACGTGTAACGAAGAACGTATAACGTATAACGTATAACGTATAACGTATAACGTATAACGTATAACGTATAACGTATAACGTATAACGTATAACGTATAACGTATAACGTATAACGTATAACGTATAACGTATAACGTATAACGTATAACGCATAACGTATAACGCATAACGTATAACGCATAACGTATAACGTATAACGTGTAACGAAGAACGTATTACGAATAACGTAAAACGTATAACGTATAACGTATAACGTATAACGTATAACGTATAACGTATAACGTATAACGTATAACGTATAACGTATAACGTATAACGTATAACGTATAACGTATAACGTATAACGTATAACGTATAACGTATAACGTATAACGTATAACGTATAACGCATAACGTATAACGTATAACGTATAACGCATAACGTATAACGTATAACGTATAACGTATAACGTATAACGTATAACGTATAACGTGTAACGAAGAACGTATAACGATTGACGTAAAACGTATGACGTATTACATATTACGTATAACGTATAACGTATAACGCATAACGTATATCGTATAACGTATAACGCATAACGTATAACGTATAACGTATAACGTATAACGTATAACGTATAACGTATAACGTATAACCCATAACGTATAACGTCTAGCGTGTAACGAAGAACGTATAACGAATAACGTATAACCAATAACGTATAACGTATAACCTAAAACGTATCACGTATAACGTATAACGTATAACGTATAACGTATAACGTATAACGTATAACGTATAACGTATAACGTATAACGTATAACGTATAACGTATAACGTATAACGTATAACGTGTAACGAAGAACGTATTACGAATAACGTAAAACGTATAACGTATAACGTATAACGTATAACGTATAACGCATAACGTATAACGTATAACGTGTAACGAAGAACGTATTACGAATAACGTAAAATGTATAACGTATAACGTATAACGTATAACGTATAACGTATAACGTATAACGTATAAAGTATAACGTATAACGTATAACGTATAACGTATAACGTATAACGTATAACGTATAACGTATAACGTATAACGTATAACGTATAACGTATAACGTATAACGTATAACGTATAGCGTATAACGTATAACGTATAACGTATAACGTATAACGTATAACGTATAACGTATAACGTATAACGTATAACGTATGACGTATAACGTATAACGTTTAACGTGTAACGAAGAACGTATAACGAATATACGTATAACGTGTAACGAAGAACGTATAACGAATATACGTATAACGTGTAACGAAGAATGTATAACGAATATACGTATAACGTGTAACGAAGAACGTATAACGAATATACGTAAAACGTATGACGTATTACATATTACGTATAACGTATAACGTATAACGCATAACGTATAACGTATAACGTATAACGCATAACGTATAACGTATAACGTATAACGTATAACGTATAACGTATAACGTATAACGTGTAACGAAGAACGTATAACGATTGACGTAAAACGTATGACGTATTACATATTACGTATAACGTATAACGTATAACGCATAACGTATATCGTATAACGTATAACGCATAACGTATAACGTATAACGTATAACGTATAACGTATAACGTATAACGTATAACGTATAACGTATAACGTATAACGTATAACGTATAACGTATAACGTATAACGTATAACGTATAACGTATAACGTATAACGTATAACGTATAACGTATAACGTATAACGTATAACGTATGACGTATAACGTATAACGTTTAACGTGTAACGAAGAACGTAAAACGTATAACGTATAACGTATAACGTATAACGTATAACGTATAACGTATAACGTATAACGTATAACGTATAACGTATAACGTATAACGTATAACGTATAACGTATAACGTATAACGTATAACGTATAACGTATAACGTATAACGTATAACGTATAACGTATAACGTATAACGTATAACGTATAACGTATAACGTATAACGTATAACGTATAACGTATAACGTATAACGTATAACGTATAACGTATAACGTATAACGTATAACGTATAACGTATAACGTATAACGTATAACGTATAACGTATAACGTATAACGTATAACGTATAACGTATAACGTATAACGTATAACGTATAACGTATAACGTATAACGTATAACGCATAACGTATAACGTATAACGTGTAACGAAGAACGTATTACGAATAACGTAAAATGTATAACGTATAACGTATAACGTATAACGTATAACGTATAACGTATAACGTATAACGTATAACGTATAACGTATAACGTATAACGTATAACGTATAACGTATAACGCATAACGTATAACGTATAACGTGTAACGAAGAACGTATTACGAATAACGTATAACGTATAACGTATAACGTATAACGTATAACGTATAACGTATAACGTATAACGTATAACGTATAACTTATAACGTATAACGTATAACGTATAACGTATAACGTATAACGTATAACGTATAACGAATAACGTAAAACGTATGACATATTTCATATTACGTATAACGTATAACGTATAACGAATAACGTATAACGTATAACGTATAACGTATAACGTATAACGTATAACGTATAACGTATACCGTATAACGTATAACGTATAACGTATAACGTATAACGTATAACGTATAACGTATAACGTATAACGTATAACGTATAACGTATAACGTATAACGTATAACGTATAACGTATAACGTATAACGTATAACGTATAACGTATAACGTATAACGTATAACGTATAACGTATAACGTATAACGTATAACGTGTAACGTATAACGTGTAACGTATAACGTGTAACGTATAACGCATAACGTGTAACGCATAACGTGTAACGGAGAACGTATTACGAATATCGTAAAACGTATAACGTATTACATATTACGTATAACGTATAACGTGTATCGTGTAACCTACGATGTATAACGTATAACGTATAACGTATAACGTATAACGTATAACGTATAACGTATAACGTATAACGTATAACGTATAACGTATAACGTATAACGTATAACGTATAACGTATAACGTATAACGTATAACGTATAACGTATAACGTATAACGTATAACGTATAACGTATAACGTATAACGTATAACGTATAACGTATAACGTATAACGTATAACGTATAACGTATAACGTGTAACGTATAACGTGTAACGTATAACGTGTAACGTATAACGTGTAACGTATAACGTGTAACGTATAACGTGTAACGTATAACGTGTAACGTATAACGTGTAACGTATAACGTGTAACGTATAACGTATAACGTATAACGTATAACGTATAACGTATAACGTATAACGTATAACGTATAACGTATATCGTATAACGTATAACGTATAACGTATAACGTATAACGTATAACGTATAACGTATAACGTATAACGTATAACGTATAACGTATAACGTATAACGTATAACGTATAGCGTGTAACGTATAACGTATAACGTATAACGTATAACGTATATCGAATAACGTAAAACGTATAACGTATTATATATTACGTGTAACGTATAACGTGTATCGTGTAACCTATGACGTATATCGTATAACGTATAACGTATAACGTATAACGTATAACGTATAACGTATAACGTATAACGTATAACGTATAACGTATAACGTATAACGTATAACGTATAACGTATAACGTATAACGTATAACGTATAACGTATAACGTATAACTTATAACGTATAACGTATAACGTATAACGTATAACGTATGACGTATAACGTATAACGTATAACGTATAACGTATAACGTATAACGTATAAGGTATAACGTGTAACGTGTAACGTATAACGTATGACGTATAACGCATAACGTGTAACGCATGACGTGTAACGGAGAACGTATTACGAATAACGTAAAACGTATAACGTATTACATATTGCGTATAACGTATAACGTGTATCGTGTAACCTACGACGTATAACGTATAACGTATAACGTATAACGTATAACGTATAACGTATAACGTATAACGTATAACGTATAACGTATAACGTATAACGTATAACGTATAACGTATAACGTGTAACGTATAACGTGTAACGTATAACGTGTAACGTATAACGTGTAACGTATAACGTGTAACGTATAACGTGTAACGTATAACGTGTAACGTATAACGTGTAACGTATAACGTATAACGTATAACGTATAACGTATAACGTATAACGTATAACGCATAACGTATAACGTATAACGTATAACGCATAACGTATAACGTATAACGTATAACGTATAACGTATAACGTATAACGTATAACGTGTAACGAAGAACGTATAACGATTGACGTAAAACGTATGACGTATTACATATTACGTATAACGTATAACGTATAACGCATAACGTATATCGTATAACGTATAACGCATAACGTATAACGTATAACGTATAACGTATAACGTATAACGTATAACGTATAACGTATAACCCATAACGTATAACGTCTAGCGTGTAACGAAGAACGTATAACGAATAACGTATAACCAATAACGTATAACGTATAACCTAAAACGTATCACGTATAACGTATAACGTATAACGTATAACGTATAACGTATAACGTATAACGTATAACGTATAACGTATAACGTATAACGTATAACGCATAACGTATAACGCATAACGTGTAACGAAGAACGTATTACGAATAACGTAAAACGTATAACGTATAACGTATAACGTATAACGTATAACGTATAACGTATAACGTATAACGTATAACGTATAACGCATAACGTATAACGCATAACGTATAACGTATAACGTATAACGTATAACGTATAACGTATAACGTATAACGTATAACGTATAACGTATAACGTATAACGTATAACGTATAACGTATAACGTATAACGTATAACGTATAACGTATAACGTATAACGTATAACGTATAACGTATAACGCATAACGTATAACGCATAACGTATAACGCATAACGTATAACGTATAACGTGTAACGAAGAACGTATTACGAATAACGTAAACGTATAACGTATAACGTATAACGTATAACGTATAACGTATAACGTATAACGTATAACGTATAACGTATAACGTATAACGTATAACGTATAACGTATAACGTATAACGTATAACGTATAACGTATAACGTATAACGTATAACGTATAACGTATAACGTATAACGTATAACGTATAACGTATAAACGTATAACGTATAACGTATAACGTATAACGTATAACGTATAACGTATAACGTATAACGTATAACGTATAACGTATAACGTATAACGTATAACGTATAACGTATAACGCATAACGTATAACGTATAACGTGTAACGAAGAACGTATTACGAATAACGTAAATGTATAACGTATAACGTATAACGTATAACGTATAACGTATAACGTATAACGTATAAAGTATAACGTATAACGTATAACGTATAACGTATAACGTATAACGTATAACGTATAACGTATAACGTATAACGTATAACGTATAACGTATAACGTATAACGTATAACGTATAGCGTATAACGTATAACGTATAACGTATAACGTATAACGTATAACGTATAACGTATAACGTATAACGTATAACGTATGACGTATAACGTATAACGTTTAACGTGTAACGAAGAACGTATAACGAATATACGTATAACGTGTAACGAAGAACGTATAACGAATATACGTATAACGTGTAACGAAGAATGTATAACGAATATACGTATAACGTGTAACGAAGAACGTATAACGAATATACGTAAAACGTATGACGTATTACATATTACGTATAACGTATAACGTATAACGCATAACGTATAACGTATAACGTATAACGCATAACGTATAACGTATAACGTATAACGTATAACGTATAACGTATAACGTATAACGTGTAACGAAGAACGTATAACGATTGACGTAAAACGTATGACGTATTACATATTACGTATAACGTATAACGTATAACGCATAACGTATATCGTATAACGTATAACGCATAACGTATAACGTATAACGTATAACGTATGACGTATAACGTATAACGTATAACGTATAACGTATAACGTATAACGTATAACGTATAACGTATAACGTATAACGTATAACGTATAACGTATAACGTATAACGTATAACGTATAACGTATAACGTATAACGTATGACGTATAACGTATAACGTTTAACGTGTAACGAAGAACGTAAAACGTATAACGTATAACGTATAACGTATAACGTATAACGTATAACGTATAACGTATAACGTATAACGTATAACGTATAACGTATACGTATAACGTATAACGTATAACGTATAACGTATAACGTATAACGTATAACGTATAACGTATAACGTATAACGTATAACGTATAACGTATAACGTATAACGTATAACGTATAACGTATAACGTATAACGTATAACGTATAACGTATAACGTATAACGTATAACGTATAACGTATAACGTATAACGTATAACGTATAACGTATAACGTATAACGTATAACGTATAACGTATAACGTATAACGTATAACGTATAACGTATAACGTATAACGTATAACGTATAACGTATAACGTATAACGCATAACGTATAACGTATAACGTGTAACGAAGAACGTATTACGAATAACGTAAAATGTATAACGTATAACGTATAACGTATAACGTATAACGTATAACGTATAACGTATAACGTATAACGTATAACGTATAACGTATAACGTATAACGTATAACGTATAACGCATAACGTATAACGTATAACGTGTAACGAAGAACGTATTACGAATAACGTATAACGTATAACGTATAACGTATAACGTATAACGTATAACGTATAACGTATAACGTATAACGTATAACTTATAACGTATAACGTATAACGTATAACGTATAACGTATAACGTATAACGAATAACGTAAAACGTATGACATATTTCATATTACGTATAACGTATAACGTATAACGAATAACGTATAACGTATAACGTATAACGTATAACGTATAACGTATAACGTATAACGTATACCGTATAACGTATAACGTATAACGTATAACGTATAACGTATAACGTATAACGTATAACGTATAACGTATAACGTATAACGTATAACGTATAACGTATAACGTATAACGTATAACGTATAACGTATAACGTATAACGTATAACGTATAACGTATAACGTATAACGTATAACGTATAACGTGTAACGTATAACGTGTAACGTATAACGTGTAACGTATAACGCATAACGTGTAACGCATAACGTGTAACGGAGAACGTATTACGAATATCGTAAAACGTATAACGTATTACATATTACGTATAACGTATAACGTGTATCGTGTAACCTACGATGTATAACGTATAACGTATAACGTATAACGTATAACGTATAACGT